>NC_081413.1:565724279-566024279 GCF_030272615.1 Cryptomeria japonica
GTCCAATACGCCTCCTCAAAGTTCTGTCATTTGTTTTTTATCAGCAACCCCTCTTTCCGTCTTCTCACTCTGGTCTGTTTCAGTTTTAACTGAATTGAAATGGCTTCCTCTTCCACAACCAGGCAAAATCAAACTCAATCAGAAAATGCTTTTGATCAGATTGCACCTTGTTCTGCACCTAAATCTTCAGAGCCGTGGGACATATTCATTAACCATCGTGGACCTGATGTCAAACAAACATTAGCCGCTGACATCCATCATAAACTTCATTCCATGGGATTACATGTTTTTCTAGATCTGGAAGCGCTTGAGGCTGGCGATTCTATTCCAGCAGAGATACAACACGCCATAACTAGTGCTTCCCTTCATATTGCCATTTTTTCTCCCAACTACGCCCAATCTCCATTGTGTTTGGCCGAGCTATCTTTCATGCTCAAAACTGGTAAAAAAATCATTCCCATTTTTTATCATATTGATCCCTCTGATCTCAGATATATTGATCAAGGAAAAGGAAAATATGCGCATGCATTCTCAGAGCATGAAAAGAAGGGCAGATACAAATCAGAAAAGCTTGATGAGTGGAAAGGGGCACTCCACAACAGTTCATTCCTCTCCGGCTACCTGGTCAGCAATAACGAGTATGTGTTATTTCCCCTATTTCTGTTCCATATAACCCTTGTTTTTCTACTCTGTCACTATAGTATTTAAGCAACAATAGTGTGTTCTGTTTTGATTTTTGTTTTTGGTTAACAATGTTTAGGGATGAGGCCACAGTTTTGAAGAATATTGTGAATTGTGCATTAAAAATCATGAAAAAAGCTCCATTATGGGTAGCCGAGCATCCACTTGGATTGGATGAGTTGGTACAAAAGTTCGAATCAGTTGCAGGAAAAGGCACAGTAAACATCAGAGGGATCGTAGGCATGGGAGGTAGTGGTAAAACCACTTTAGCCAAAGAGCTCTTCAACAGGAAGATTTCCTCCTTTGAAAGAAGCAGCTTTGTTTTCGACGTGCGAGATGCAGCATCGAGAAACAATCTGCCTGACAAGCAGAAAAAGCTTCTGTCTGACCTCGGTGTCCATCATGCTTCATTCGACCATGCAGATGAAGGCAAAGTCATTCTTGCAAATCATTTGAGCTCTCATCGGGCACTCATCGTTCTGGATGACGTGGATCACATCGACCAGCTGAATGCTTTCTTGCCAAACAAAGACAAGCTTGGATCCCATAGCTTGGTTATTGTAACTACCCGCGAATTGGGTGTCCTTATTTCATGGGGTCTCTCCCTGTCTTGTATTTATAGAATACCAGGACTTAACAGGTTGCATGCCGAGCAGCTATTCTGCTGGCACGCTTTCTTGCAACCCTTTCCACCGGCTGAATTTGGAACCCTGGTTATAGATTTCTTAAAGGCTTGTGATGGTTTGCCTCTGTCACTGAAGGTATTGGGTGCACAGTTATATGGCAGAAAGTCTGTAGATTATTGGAAGTCCCAATTACATAAAATCTTAAGAATATTGCCTGGCGAAATCCAACAAAGGCTAAAAGTTAGCTATGATGCACTTGATGAAGAAGAGAAGGAGATGTTCTTGGACGTAGCTTGTTTTTTCATAGGAGAAAATAAAAAAAGCAGGGCTATAGCAGTGTGGGATGGATCAGGTTGGAGTGGTCTGCATGGGTTTGAAACTCTTCTGAATAAGTGTCTTGTGGAGCTGGTCGAGCAGCAAGTGTACAGGCATCATACATGGGTTGTGGAAAAGAGAATAAGGATGCATGATCACCTGAGGGATATGGGAAGAGAGATTGCAAGTAGACACTCACCATACCGTCTCTGGTGTCCACAGCATATTGATAACCTGAAACATTCCACAGTGAGATTAATATTGGCTCCTCCATTCTGTGTTTTTATTAGAAACAAATAATTAGCTGAATAGAGGACTGTCTTCTTATATTGCCTGTTTTTCACTTTTAATCTGCCTCTACTTTCAGTGAGTTTGATTGAAAATCTCTGCGTGTCTGATTTTTTTAATTCAGGAAAGAGAGCCGATCCGAGGGATACAACCTGCAGATTCTTTTTTGGCGTTCAAAAAGTACACGCAGCAGTTGATGGGAAACTCAATCAGACGATCTAAGCGCCTTCGATTCTCAAATGGATTACAAATTCTTTCCGTGAGAGGAAGCGAGTTTACAGAAGAATTTGCAACATTATCAGAAGACCTTGTGATGCTTGTTTGGAAAGATTTCCCCTTGAGCCATGTTCCATCATGGCTTACATTAAAAAATCTAAGGGTTTTAGAGCTTGATGGTGCTGATAAGTTGGAAGAACTATGGCAGAACAATTCAGATGTAAGTATTTTGCTTTTGTGGTTATAGAAGATTACTTCAAAACTTTTTTATAGTTCACACTTTTAATGAATTGAATTGAATATATTAATGGTTGCCTGCAGCCTCCTTTGCAATTGAGTGAACTTATTTTAAGGAATTGTCGAAAATTGCAATGGCTTCCAAGCTCGATAAGACGTCTTCACAATCTGAAGAGGCGTGTCGCTGACTTTCCTGGTAGCAGTTTGACAGTGGAGTGCTGGGGCCTCCAATCACTCGAGAATTCGCGATTATACTCGCCAGTGCTATCTTCACTACCTGATGGTTTTGACGATTTAACGAGCTTGAGGAGTATAGATCTGCGGTTTTGCGAGCGGTTGTTGCCCGCTTCTTTCAGTCAGCTCTTACACCTGACAGATCTAAATTTATCAAACTGTGAAATGCTGTCATCACTACCTGATGATTTTGGCAATTTAACGAACTTGAGGAGTATAGATCTGCGGTATTGCAAGCGGTTGAACATGTTGCCCGCTTCTTTCAGTCAGCTGTTACATCTGACAGATCTAAATTTATCAAACTGTGAAATGCTGTCATCACTACCTGATGATTTTGGCAATTTAACGAGCTTGATGAGTATAGATCTGTGGTATTGCAAGCGGTTGAACATGTTGCCCGCTTCTTTCAGTCAGCTGTTACACCTGACAGATCTAAATTTATCACACTCTGAAATGCTGTCATCACTACCTGATGATTTTGGCAATTTAACGAGCTTGAGGAGTATAGATCTGCGGTATTGCAAGCGGTTGAACATGTTGCCCGCTTCTTTCAGTCAGCTGTTACACCTGACAGATCTAAATTTATCACACTGTGAAATGCTGTCATCACTACCTGATGATTTTGGCAATTTAACGAGCTTGAGGAGTATAGATCTGCGGTATTGCAAGCGGTTGAACATGTTGCCCGCTTCTTTCAGTCAGCTGTTACACCTGACAGATCTAGATTTATCAAACTGTGAAATGCTGTCATCACTACCTGATGATTTTGGCAATTTAACGAGCTTGAGGAATATAGATCTGCAGTATTGCAAGCAGTTGAAGATGTTGCCCGATACTTTCTATCAGCTGTTCGACCTGATCAAACAAAACAAAAGTAGTGGCCGGCGAGAAACAAAGAGTTAGGGAGGCCTTTCACCAATTACTGGAACTTATGGAATAATTGGCAGGTGCACAAATGTATTGTGAGTTACATATCTTAAAGTTTGGTGGACAGTTATCTAAGAATTTTTTAAAACAACAGCTGCAGATATAATAATTGTTTTACATTCATAAAATTAAATTTTCTTTATTCAATATAATTATTAAATATGTATAGGGTAAATGTTTTCATTCTTATGTAAAAAGATAAAATGTTAGAGATTTAATATATTAATAGTAATTCTTTTGTTAGTCATTCTTTATTTTTTATATTTGATTGAGTGTTAATGATTTAGATTATTTTTTCATTTTCTATAATTTTATCAAATCTAGTAAGAAAGTCTATAGTACAATATGAGTTTATACAAATTTTAATTTTGATTTAATATTTTTGTGTTTGACAAATAAAAAGATCAATAGTAATATTTTTCTTCCAACTATATATGATTATCATATGTACATACAAAATATTTCTTTTATATATGATTATTAGTCCCTTGCTAATGTTTTGGCTTACTTTATTTTTTTAAAAACATGATTTTTTTTCTAAGGTCTGTCACACATTGATTTTTAAAATAGATTTTCTTTTCAAATTTTCTTGATTTTTTGATAAAAAATGTGAAGAAATGATCATCTAGCCATAGGAAATGAGAAGAGATTTTTTTTTTAGACATTGTTTAATGTTTTGTATAAAATATATTGATAGTGTATAGTTCTTTGACATATATTTTTTAATACTTTAATGTTTGTGTTATTTATGGGTAGATACAATTTTTTAATTTTACATTTAAGAGTACAAACGTAGTAATTTCATGTCAAATCTCATTTTCTACATTCAGCTCCTGTACATTACTGTCCTTGTGAAATTTTCACACTTAGCCGTTGTGAGACATCCCGTTGCCTCCCTTCGTTCTCCTCCTCACACTTTGCCATTGAAACTTGTGAAAGAGATGAGGACCAACACGACCATCACCACCCAAAAAGTGCCTCAAGTCTATATAGAGGGCAATCCATGTGAGTATTTATCTTGTGTTTTTCCCATCCCTTATATTTTCTCTTGTGTTTCATGCCTTGGGAGGGAAAGTTAGAGTAGAGAACATCAAAACATTTATTAATTCCCAGTAAAAAATGTACTCTTTCTATTTTCTTTTGTTCTCAAGATTTCTTGAGGGATTGAATTCCCAAGTTTATTAGCTGTTTAAACTTTAAAGTAATTAGAATTTATTAGCCAATATTATTTTTTCACTTCTTTTATTCCACATTATATCTTCACAAATCTTACAACTGTAAAAATCATATGAAATCTGCATATCTCATTCAATTTGATTCTTAAAATGAAAATTGGGAACTCCTGCAGAGAAATAGTTAACAACACTAGTTTTTTCTTTTTAAAGTCTCACATATACTTTTGTATTCCACTTCAAATCTTCACAAATCTTACAATTGTGAAAAATCTTATGAAATTTACCAATCCAATTTGATTTGATTCTAAAAAGATATCTATAAATTCTTGTAAAATCTACCTGTAGCGAGCAAGAATATTTGCATTCATCAGTGCTAAAGCCCTTGAAGTTGATGAGCACCAAGACCTTGAATGATACAAAATTCTCCTAAGAAAAACTACTTACAATGGCATATTCTAAAAGTAAAGTAACAGATTCCAACATAAAGAACTGTGAGAAACCATTAAGGCAAATGAGCTGAAACAAAAAGCATGAAATTACCTTTTGTAGAATTGCCCTCTATAGTGGCACCTTTGTAGTGGCACCATCAAGAGGCCTACAAAAGTATAAATTTTTTTAGAAATAAAATCACAGAAATCTTTTGTATCTAAGGCATGAATGTGATAAATATTGTGGAGTTTACCCTTGATAAAGAGATCCACAAGTTCTATACTTAATCAGTAAACAATGATGTGTAAAGGTTAAAATTGACCTTAGAAAACTTAATCTATACTCCATCTATGCAAATAAAGATTAAGCAGTATCTTCTCTAATCTTCTGCATCTTGAGAGCAAATCTTGTACTGACCAAGCTCAATTGGAGTAAATGACGAAAGCTTAATGTTTTGTGCTATAAAGAATGGCCACGAGACCAGTTTCAACATGCAGATCTTGAGAGGATTACACCAGATTCGCAAGCTAAACTCACAGTTACAATAAATGATTTCATACAGTAAGTCACAATTGATAAGCAAAATAGCTAGGCATGTAGGGCCAGATAACAAGGTATATATTCATTTATTTTTTTTGGATTCTATTGCGTATGCAAGTTTTTATCATCAACATTTCCAATCACATTCTATGATTCATCATTAGAAATTATTTTTATTTAAGGACAATATTGTGATAAGAGAGCGAGATTGCATGAAATGGGAGAGGTGCATAAACAAAATGAATGCTTATCTCATGTTGCAATCACCGCTACCACCACCATTTCTATTTCCCCACATTGAAGTTGAGTCTAGAATTCTTGAAAAAATAACTTTTTTTTCTATTGGATCATGAATACTATGGTAGAGGAGTCTGTTGTCTGTAATTCTTGAATGTTGTTCCAGTTCTCCACAGCTTTTGTCTTGTTGTATGTACTCTATATATAATCATTTTATTTTTATTTTATTCACTTAATAATATAATCCATTCATATTTTTGCTTAACAAACAAAATCGTCTAATACTATTTTTTTTTATAAAATCTTCCAAATCCCCTTTCTTCTACAATATCAAACTAAGTCTTCCAAATCTGGCATAATTTTTTGTTTAACGGTCTCTATCCATGGGTAGTTTAAAGCTAATATTTTCTCAATCACACAATTATCTTTGGAGAATTTTGGTGACAAAGATCTCTAGCGTGAAGACAATCTAGCATTTAGGGAGATAAATATTGGGTTAATAATTTGTTTTCAAGTTGTATTTTAAGAATCATATTCAAGTAAAAGAGGAAAAATTATTTTATGATAAATTAAATTATTTATGTAAAAATTTAGAGTTAATTACTTTTCCAAACAACAAATTAATGATTATTTGTATCGATGATAACAAAGTATTTCATTTAATATAACTTAATATCAAAACAAGTGGAGATGGTGGAGGGTGTTCGAAATTTGACTTTTTAGCAGGTAGAAAATTATAGTGAAGGCGGAAATGGCGGAGGGAGCATGGGGAACGTCTTGGGGGAAGAGGATGAGGACGAAAAGGCTAATGGGGGTGGCAGGGATTCTTGGGATGGTGGTACTCTGTGCATTCCAACATGCCATAATGATGCCGTGTCTGATAATTTTGACAACTCACATGGTTTTGAGTCTCCCAGTGATCCTGCTAGACGTTGAAATTCATCTTCTTCTGTGTCTGGCTCCAAGAAGAAATGTGCACCATTATTTGGTTAGTGCCTGAAAGGTAAGTTGATTTCCCCTATTTCTCATAGTGTTGGCCCCATTTCTAGTATTTTCTCTATATCCATTCTAGATTGCATTGTGGATAAAAATCTGGCCAATATGGATTCTGTTTTGGTGGGCAAATTTGTGGGGTCACGACCCAATATTAAATATGTTAGGTCATGGGTTTCTCGTAAATGGGGAGGAAAAGGCTAGACTGAGGTTACTACAATGGCAAACGGTTTTTTCTTCGTTTCCTTTACCTATGATGAGGATCTAAAATCAATGTTAGCTGGAGGATCATGGCTGCTAGGGCAATCCTCCTTGGCTCTAAAGAAATGGGAAGCCAGTTTCAACCCAAAGGATTGGTAATGCACTGAATCCCCTATTTGGCTTTGGTTGTCGGGTCTGTATTTGAAATATTGGGATGACGAAATCTTTAGTGGGTTGGGTGCTTGTTTTGGTGAGTTGCTCTCAGTGGACCCATTGATTGTAGCTAAAAAGAAGATTGGTATATGCTCGTATATGTGTGAATATTAAGAAATCGTCAGACCTCCCCCAGGAAATCACTTTTAACTCAAAACTTGAAAAATGGATTCAAAAGGTGGAATATGAATCAATTCCTTTTGCATGTTTTCATTGTAAGAAGGTTGGTCATTGGGCTAGAGACTGCCCTGCCAAGAATCAGTCTAAGAAAGTTTGGAGGAAAAAATCTTCTGAGTCAGTTACAATTATGGATTTTCCTTGTAGGCTTCAGTGTTTTCACAGGCTCCTGAAACAGTGGCTCTAGATCTTAACACTCAGGATTGTCAGATGGTGAAGGGGGAAGTTATGGGGAGTGATTTGAAGGAGGCTCATTCTGGGTCTCCACCTCTAAAATGCCCTATTCAGGGTGAGATCCCCCTTCCATTGGAGGAAAATAAAGTGACTTTGGATGTCTCCCTTACAATTGTAGTTGCCCAAACCAATTTGAACTTGATTGTGGATATGGGTTCTTCCTAGGAAAAGTTGGGTCAACTAAATTCTTCTTCCTCTGAAACCTCTTGTCCAAATTCCCATCGAATATTGGCCCAGAGACTGAGGACACTAATCCTTTTATCAAAGCTAGATCTAAGAATTGATGTCACAGTTCTCCTCCCTCAAATGCTTGGGTAGCGTCGGGATCTATGGGTCTTAAAACTAGGAACAAGTATAGAACATATTGTGGCTCAAACTCAAGAGGGGTTGGAAGACCCGGGGACCTCTTTAGTAGAGACAGGCATAGCAAGTCAGATATTGTTGATGGCTCACAATGAACTCTTAAGGACATGTGGATTGGATCCCTTGATCGTTTTAAATGAAGATCATTTCATAGAACATAAGGGGGTTGAATCACCCCCATAAACATGATCTCCTGTCAAATATGATTTGAGATCATAGACTAAGAATATGCCTTATGCAAGAGACTAAAATGCTTTATGAATTTTTTTAAAAGATGAAGTTGACTATTTTTAAGGATTGTGGTGTTCATTGTGTTGATGTGGATGGTGCCTTTGGAAGAATTTCTACTTTTTGGAATCCAAGACTTGTTCAAGGTTCAGAAATTATCTCTAGTCCTAATCACATTGCTATCAGAATCACTAATCTTCTGGAAGGGTCTTCTTGTATCATTTTCAATATCTATGCTCCTAATAGTAGGAGTGGTAGGAAGTGTAAAGCGAAAAATCGCGAGCGAACCCTAAGTGTTCCCCCCCACCACTCCGAGGAGAGGGGAAGGAGGTCACTAAGGTTGACGGTTTTCACTTAGGGGAGACTTTACATTCAAAAGAGGGGTTGAAACCCACAAGATCCAATCCCACACAATGCAAGATTGGATTCTAAATGAGTTTCAAGGGTTAAGACAGCAAGGCTACCCTCTTTTGTAAAGAATGTAGATAGAAGGATTGAGCTAGGAATGCATGAAAAGTGAGAAAGATTCACTTATAAACAGAGATAGGAATACGGGATTAAGCTGCGGACCTGGAATTAGCAGTAAAATGTCGAGACGACGCTGTCCTGCAAATTTGAGCAAAAGTTGACGGGACGATGGCGCCCGATGTGCACACGGTCCTCCGAAAAATCCGCGAAACAAAGGGGGATCTATTCGTCTCTGCACAAGGATTCCAGATCTTCAATTACAGCCACATACCTGCAACCTACACACAGAAAAGCGAGGACGATTGGGGGGTTAGGGATTAGGGGTTTGCCCTTAGGTCAAACCCCGGTTTTGGAATTAACCAAGAAATGAGAATGTTGTAAATGTAAATGATTGTAATGTAAACAAGTACTTGATACCTTGTTGTAAGAATGTTTGTATTCTTACATGCGAAGGTATAAATGTTGTTGTATGTTGTATGTTGTATGTGATCTCCTCTTCAATGGTTGAATCCTTGTCTTGAATGCAACACCTAGCCTTGAATGGAGACTTAGAATGATCAATTGCTTGAAGGAATGCTTGAATGTTTGAATGCTTGAATGTTTGAGTATCGCTTCTGCCTTTTTTTTTCCATCTTCCAAAATGGGAGAGGAAATGTAGTTTATATACTTGTCAATTAGGGTTAAAAGACTGATTTTTCCAACCTTAGGCCAACCAGGAAAGATTATTTTCCAATTTGCAAACATAAAGACCCGAGACCCAAAAGAGACCGGGCCCAAAAATAGGGCCAGGGACCAGGGCGCTGGGTGCCATGGTCCCACCTCCAGGGACAACAGGGTGCAAGGAGGATCAGGCCAGGGTGCTGAAAAATGCAGTTTTTGATGTCATGAACAAGTTTCGGGGTCTCCATTCAGGTTCGGTGTTGCGTCGCCATCGTGAAGACCCAAATGCGGTTGAAATTGCAAGTGTCGCAATTTTAGGACGCTACAGGAAGATTTTGTGGAATTCACTGGTAAGCTCTAGAATTCTTTTTATTAATGAGAAGTGAATCTCGATGGGGGATTTTAATTGTCCTATTTCAAATATGTCATGGGGCTACTGGATTTGGAGTTGAATGTGTCTAATTTTACGTCATCTAATAGGCAGATTGGGACAAATCTTATTCAAGTCAAACTTGACAGGGATCTTATATCCCCTGATTGGCTGCTGGATTTTTCCTGTAATTTCCTCTTTATGTAGGATTGGATTTGACCATTTTCCAATTGTTTTGAGCATTTTTTCCCTTACTAGGAGAAAAGTCTTTCGCGTTCATATTTGAAAAAATGTGGACTCATAATCTTGATTTTGTGGGAAAGATTGTGGAGTGGTGGGATATTGTATAAAGTGACCAAGAAATTGGCTAATGTTAAAACTAATGTCCAAAGATGGAATAAGTCCTCCTTTGGCAATATTTTCCAAATGAAAGATTCTTTGAAAAGGTATTTAGATGATATTCAATCTCAAATTAAATCCCAAGGTTGCTACCCCATTATAATGAGCACAAAAGTTGAGCTCCTATCCAAATTACATGATATTATTTCTAAAGAAGAGGAGTTTTGGAAACAAAGATCCAGAGCCATCTGGTTGAAAAATGGGGATAAGAATACTAAATTTTTCCATATGATGACTCTTAAGCATGGAGCTTCTAATAGAATAAAGAAGATCTTTGTCAATAACCATTGGATTGACAAGAAAGAGGATATGAGCTTCGAAGTTGTTTGCTACTTTTCTGACCTTTTATCAGTCGATACTCTGGTTGACTTGGCTTCTTAGGAGGAAATTCTCAATGAATTCTAGGCATCTATTTCTCCATATATGAATTATGAGCTAACCAAAATCCCTTCTGCTGATGAGGCCAGGCAAACGATTTTTTCTTTTGAAGGAAATAAAGTTTCGGGGCCTGATGGTTTTCTTATGTTCTTCTTCCATCTTTTTTGGTCTACTGTGGAGGAGGATGTTGTGTATGCTACTCAGGAGTTATTTGGACCCAGACCCCTTCTTAAAGAGCTTAATGCCATTTTCATTTTGTTGATTCCTAAGAAAGTTGATCCCAATCATTTCCAGGATTTTAGGCTTGTCAGTTTATGTAACTCTATTTATAAAATTTTCTCTAAAATTTTGGTTATTAGGTTGAAGAAATTTCTCCCCTGCTTGATTTCTAAGAAACAAAATGGGTTTTTTCTAGGGTGTCAAATTTTGGATTCCATCATTTTGGCTCATGAAAACATCCATTCCCTTTCGGTGAATAGGAAACCTGGCTTTTTCTTAAACTTGACTTGTTAAAGGCTTATGATATGGAAGAATGGAGTTTTATGATCAAGATGCTTCATGTTTTTGATTTTGGTGATCGCTTCATTCAATTGATCAATCAGTGCATCTCAACTCCAAAGTTTTTGGTGATGATTAATGGATCTCCTTTTGGTTTTTTCTCGGCTTCCAGGGGTCTTAGATAGGGGGATCCCATCTCTCCATTCTTGTTTATTATTATTGGAGAAGCTCTTAGCAAGATTATCCTAAGGGAAGTCAGGGCTGGTAGACTTAAGGGTCTTAGACCGTCTTCAAGCCTCCAAATTTATTCCCATCAACAATTTGTGGATGATACGTTACTGATGGGGGAAAGCTCTGTCTCTGAGGCTAAATCGTTGAAGCAACTTCTTTCTCTTTATGAAAAAGGTTTGGGTCAGAGGATTACTCTCCCTGAAAGTTCCATCTTCTTCTTGAACACCCCTATTCATAGACAAATTAAGATTGTAAAGGTCCTGGAGTGTAAAATGGCCTCTTTCCTTGATTCCTATTTAGGACTCCCTCTCTGCCAAGGTCCGACTTTAGATGCTTTCTGGTCTAATTTGATTGATAAGTTCCATAACAAACTTGTGGGCTGGAAGGGCGCTTTGCTGAGCCAAGCAGGTAAGCTTCAACTGATTAAAGATTCATTGTAGAATATCCCAGTTTATGCCATGAGGATTTTTAAAATCCTTTCCAAATTTGTTGATCGAATGGAAAAGATCTAGAAGAACTTCTTGTGGATAGGTACTGAATCTAAAAACTGGCTTCATTTGGTTGCTTAGGGCCAAGTCTGCATGTGAAAGAAACTTGATGGGCTATCCATTAGACGTATCCTTAATTTTAATATGGCTCTGTTGTCCAAACAACTATGGAGGTTGATTAAGGAATCTAAAGAATGGACTACTATCATTGATTATAAGTACCTTCCTTCATCCTAATCTCCTCAAGATACTCTTCATGGTTTTTTGCATGGCCTAGAATGCTTCTAGCCTTTGGTCAAGATTTCTGAATACAGGATCGCTCATCTCTAAAGGTTCAAAGTGGTGCCTTGGTAATGTTTGGAACATTTGTTTCTGGGAAGATTGGTGGGTTGATGATTGTCCCTTAATTGATTGTAGTTGGGCAATCCCTTTCGTGGAGCAATGTAAAGATGAGATTGGCTTCTAGGTTGCTGATTATATCTAGGATGGTAGTTGGATTGACTTTTCTAATTTGGATGAGATGGTCCCCCCTCTCCAGAAATGGCTCTCTTTTATCCACATTCCCTTTATTCCTATTGAAGATTCTCTAGTCGGGGTGGGATCTTCTTCTGGTGTTTTTTTTCTCTCCTAGTTCTTTGCTCCAGCCCCTTTTTGTTCTTGTCTCTAGAATAAGTTTCTAATCCCCAAAATTAACATTTTCTTTTGGTTGTTTATGCAGGATAAAATGCTTTCCATCGATAACCTTTGCAAAAGGGGGATGCCATTTCCTAATTGTTGTTTTCTTTGCAAGGAAGAGGCTGAGTCTATTGCTCATCTTTTATTACATTTCTCTTTTAGTCAATAGATTTGGGCCCCACTACCTTGACATCTAGGGAATTATTTGGTGCTTCCCCTTTAGTCTACTGGAATGTTGGCTACGATGGTCATGTCCCTCAGAAATAAAGCTCTTAAGTTTTTTTGGAAATTTTTGCTCCCTCATGCGGCCTTGGGCATTTGGAAGGAAAGAAATAATCACATTTTTAGAGACAAAGATTCTCCAACTATTGTGGTTGATCGTCGTATTTAATCCTCTATTAAGGAAAATTGCATTGCATCATGCGCCTCCTGACAATATGATTTAGCTATTAGCTCTTAAAAAATGGATCGGGGTATCATCAATAGATGGGACATTGACTAGCATATTTCTAGACCTACTATTAAAATGAAACAAACAAGACCTAACATTGCTTGGATTGCTCTCCCTAGGGGGTGGATCACGATTAATGTTGACAAAGAAACCAAAGGTAATCATGGGCCAATAGGCAGTGGGGGAGTTGCTCATGATTACAATGGTAGGCTTGTCTCGGTAGTGACACTCCCACTGGGCACTCATACAAACCATTTTGTCAAGGCAAATGCAGCCTACATTGGGCTTAAAATGGCTAGCCATAGAGGTTTTAAGAAGGTATGGTTGGAAAGTGATTTGTTAAATATAAACTGTTTAAACAAAAAATCTCCTCCTAGCTAGACGATTAACCATTTAATGCAATAATGCTTTGAAATGATGACCAATTTTGAGGCTATTAAAAGCTTAGATGTTTTGATGGAGGTAATAGGCCAGCTGATTACGTCGCTAATGTCAGTATGGTTAGAGATGATGAAAAGTAGTGGCAGGAAGGGGATTCCTTTTCATTCCAATTGTGTGAGTTGGCGAGGAAGGATGTTGAAAATATCTCTTCGCTTGAACACTATTGATGATAGATTACATGTGTAGGACTTTTAATAGAAATAAGTGAAATCAAGTTTCCAGATTGTTCGTATGGCTCTGCTTGTTTTGTGTTGGCCTGAAGCCTGGTTTTGGTGTCATCTGAAAGAATTACAAAAGTAGTATCATAATGGGGGGAGAAAAAAATAGAATGGAGCCATCCTTGTGTGAGCTTTGGGAGAAAAATGAGGAGGTCTGGAGGGAAATAGTGGATGGGAGAATGGAGCCCTTTGTTTGGAAACTTAATGGACAAAACCATCAGCTCATGGATTTATTTGTGAGCATTAGGGTTAATTGGATGCTACGTGTGTATGGGACAAAGTTTAGAATCGACAAATCCTTTATTGTTGAGATTTTTGAGCTCAGTATGGAGGGCAGGAAATTTTTCAAGAAAAGGAAGAATTCAGAAGAAACCCTCTTGGCTTTCTATGAAAAACAGAGTGAGAGAAGAAGGGTTAAGAAGAACCGAAATGATGGCTATAATAGGCTGGACCTTCAGAGTCTCTCGATGGACATGGCGGAATTCATAATGAGGTACATAACCCTCAATGACCGCTTTGCTAGTGTGGAGGGGAAAAAGTGAGATCGGGCGAATGAGACCTAATCCCACTTTAGCCAATACATTGGGAATACGAAAAAGCCTAGGGAGATAGATCGATATGGCTACTTCTTGTGAGAAAAATAGAGCTAAGGACTACCTCTTAGGGTTTCTATTCCTTCTGTTGTAAATGAAGGTAAGATATGAAATATTGATCAACTATGCTAGGAGATAAACAATGAAAGGTACATAAACTAAAATTAAAGAAACTTGCAGATCTGAAACTGAGATACTGAAAGTAGAGAAGGGGGAGGAATTTGGATGTGTACTTGATGTTGGAAAATGAGACAAACTAACCAGGACTAGGGCGCCATGCCCCTATCCTTGATGATCTGATAGAAAGATGCAATTGAAGGGCTGAAATCTTGAGATCCTGAGCCTACACCCTGTCAAAAATCATTGAATTTGAAGGGGACCAAGGCGCCACACCCCTGTCCTAGGAAGGACCAAGATATCACACCCCTATCCCTAATGGATGTGTACTTGATGCAGAAAACTGAACCAAACTAACCAGGACCAAGGGTGTCACGCTCCTATCCCTGATGGTCTAATAAAAATTTGCAATTGAAGGGTTGAAATCTTGAGATCCTGAGTCTGCACCTTATCAAAAATCACTGAATTTGAGGGGGACCAGGGCACCATGCCCCTATCTTGAGCAAGAATAGGGCACCACATCCCTATCCCTGATGGATTAGGGAAGATCTGAGACCTTAGGATGGTTCTTATGGTGTCTTTTTTCTAATTCGGGAAGCCTTTTGGGTACCTGTTTCTGGACCTACAACTGAAAAAAGAGGGTTTGGGTGGCTATGTAGGGTTTTGCTTTAGTTCAACCCCTGTGTTGGTGATTTCCACCTTCACAAATAGCCAATTTATATAGTAAAATATTGTGTGCAGGAATCTTTTATGTGTGCAACACCCTAAGATGAATGCAAACAATCTAGAGAAACCGTAGAGAGTAAACCCTAATTGCTTATATTCGACAAAGTAAATTATCTAAATAAATGATTTAAATTTATCTTTAAATCATGAATGTAAATATACAAATTGATGCAATTAAGCTCATACAAAGACATGAAAACAACATGAAACAATAACCAACCCCTAAGGGAGGGGTACAAGCCAATCGTTAGTCGGTGATCTCCTATTATTCTTCAATGTCTTCAAGGCTACTAATTAATGATGAATTCTTGACAAATACTTGATGAGTGTGTGATGAATGTTGTTGAAGACTCCATATAGGCTTCTCTTTCACTACATAGAAGGCTCCTTGCACTCAATCCAAAAGCTTTTTCCTATATCTTTTTTCTTAGGCCTTTCAAATGAAGAAAGAGAGCTCTTATGTATGAAAACTTAGATCTTAATTTCATCTTTAGGCCGACCTAGGATTTGAATTCTAGCCAATCTCTTGGGGTTAAGCATTATAATATCATAGAAGTATGCTCCCAAAATTTCATGAAAAATGTCGGGGACCATGTGCAAAGTGCACATGGTCAGACCAAATTTTCACCAAATTTTTAGGGTTGTTAGATATGATGATATTAGAGTGAATCCCAAAGTTACAGTTGATTTCAAGATGCTTTGATATGCAAAATCGGGCTTTAAAGGTCTAAGTAAAACATAATTAGGGTTTATGATTTAATGATTTATTGGAGGAATAAAATAAAAAAGGGGCACACTTATTGTGAAGGGCCCAATTTTATGATATAGAGAGTGAAGAAATATGACTTTATATTTAATTAAATTAATTAATTAATTTCTTAAAGGGAAATTACAATGTAAGATGCAAATACACTAAGGTGAGTGCTAAACTAAGCGTAGAATTGTACCACCCTAGCAAGGGTGTATAATTTACAACGCTACATTTAGCGCCCACTTTAGTGGTCATATGACACTAACTGCATATGCAAGCTATAGTAAAGAAGAGTAAAAATTCATGAAAAAGGATATATCCACAAGTTGTTGAAAAAAGATCTCGATGGCATCTGTAGTACACAGTTAGGAACCACACCCTATAAAACCACATGTTAGATCACAAAATAACCTAATTCTTACTAAGGAAGGAGATGAAATTCATGGGTATCTATATGCCCCCCGTTTCGGCTTAGTGAGTTGAAACATGGCATCATGTTAACCACATCGAATTATGAAAGAATATTGATGATAAATTCTCACAACAAGATTTGATACAAGATCAAAAACTAATAGAGAATAATTTGGTAAGAAAGAGAACTAAACCTCAATTTTAACACAACAAAGAGTGTACGGATTTCAGAGCTCTCTAACACAAGATGAACTTAGGTTTAAATGGAAATAAACGCAAGAGATATTGTGTGAGCTTGAATTTCATCCTTCGGATGTTGCCTGCAATAAGTTAGTTTCACAAAATACAAATGGAAATGCATACAGGAAATCCAAAATCCACCAATGAAACTACATGAAATACATATTAAAATAAAATATTATTTTACCTTCATGGTTTATGTCACATTGTGTCCTAACTCCACTGTTCCTGGTTGCAGATGGCGTGCTCTCAGACAATGCATTGTTGGCTTCCAAGATGGCATATGAAGAATGGACTGATAACTTGTAGTTAACTAATACTATGATATGCAAATGCTACATGATAATTCTAAAATGATTATGCTAAAATGCTATATGATAATTGCTAATTGATATTTGCTATTGCTATTTTCTTCAAAAACTTACGGATGCATATGATTAGCTTGAAGATTATTTTTTTGAAGACTAACTTCCTCTCAACTAAAGTTATTGATTTTATAGACTTTGAGAGGATAAGATGATGTGGCTCAGATCAACGGTCCTGATTAGATCTGCAGATTTGGATGGCTGTGAGCAAAGGTGAAGGTTGAGTGAAAGGGGGAAGGAGAAGACAAGTGTCACTCATCTCACCTTGACTGGGTTGTTGACTGAGAGAACATAGGGATGGTTGGAGGAAATTTAGGCATGAGAGGACAAGTGGACTCAAGTCCTTCCTAAGATGTAGGGGAGTTGGAGAGAATATAGAAAATGGTTATGAAATATGTGTACATACACAATATTCATTAAGATTAGAAGTTGGAGATAAATGATGAATTAATATTTAAGAAATATTAATTTCTTTAACCACATGCTTGATGAGTTGGCAAAGGGAAGATGAAGTGGAGATGGAGGGATGAGTTGGAAAAGAGATTAAATAATTTAGGAATTATTTAATACTTGAGATTATAGGATAGGAGAATAAGTATTAAATATTGGATATTTAATTGTTTGGAGGAGATAATTAAATATTAGATATTTAATTAGCTTGGTTAGAGGAATAATTGAATATTAGATATTTAATTAATTAGAAGAATAAGACAAATGAATTAATTAATAAAATATTAATTAATAGAAAGAGATGAAAATGAATTAAATAAATTAATCTTTTCAAATTAACTATTTAATAGAAGAATAATATTAAATAAATATATAATATTTATTAATTGCTCATAGCCAATTTTTAGGTGTATACATTTTGCCCCTCTTTGAAATGATGTCGAGACAACATTGTTTCAAAGATTAAATCAAGTCTCGATAGTGCTTGATAGAGATTGAAAATCCTGATTGTGTGCCCCCTCAGGAGATTGATCGTGAAATTGTCGAAAATTCTGGTTTGAACGATTGATCTCATGATAATTGATAAAAATTTAGTCAATTAAATTCATTTGTAAAAAACAAATTAAATTGCCCCATTTTAAATTAATTACTCTTCAAATAGTAAATATAAAATTAACCAAGGTTAATTTAAATTTCATTGTTATCCTTGTCAGTTTTTGGAGAAAAATATTCTTGCTGAGGTAGCAAAACAGTGATTCCCATGGAGAACCATCGATTTGAGTTTGTGCGACGATATCAGCAACTTGTCGAGTGTGGTTATCTGGTATGTTTCTTATCCCGAGCCTTGTTTTCAAGTTTTCATTCAAAATTTTGATGTTTTAAGCATGTTTTTTAATTTTTGAAATTTTGGATTTAACGCATTTGCAATTTCTTTTAGTGCATATGCCATTTTGTTTAGCGCAAACGTTTGTTTTAGCGCTTTTGCTTTGTATGTTAGCGCAAATGTTTGTTTTAGCACTTTTGTTTGATTTGTTAGCGCTTTTTCTTGAAATGTTAGTGCTTTTGCGTAAAGTAGCGCATATATGCATTGTTTGTTAGCGCATATGCTTGATAGGATAGCGCTTTTGTTCAAAGTTGGTATATTTGATAAGTGCAAATGTTTAAAATCACTTTGATGATTAGATTTAACATGTTTAATATGCATTGATGATGAAATAGGGTCTTGATTGAGTGATTGCATGATTGATAGATCGATAGATTGCTTTGATTGCTGGATTGAGTAGCTTTGATTAGCTTGATTGATAGATTTGATGATTGAGTAGCTCTGATTAGCTTGATTGATAAATTTGATGATAGAGTAGCTGTGATTAGCTTGATTTGATAGAGTAGCTCTGATTAGCTTGATTGATAGAGTAGCTCTAAGAAACCGATTTAGTTTCTGATGCAAGAGCTTTAGCAGAGTTTTGAGTAAACTCAATGATTGATAGTAAACCATGATTGATAGGTTTAAAATGATTTGATAGCTTTAAGTTGCTTCAATTTTATTTGATAAATTTGATAATTGATGATTGATTCAGTTTGATTTGATTGATAGATAGATAATGATGATTTAGTTTGATTTGATTGATCTTTTAAAATAGGAGAAATGTGATATTCTCCAGTGTCGGGAGAAATTACCGGTCATACGTCATTTGGTTCTAGAGTTGTCCCAAGCTGAGATTAGACACATAGATGCCTATGGTTTATGTCATTTATTGTATATGCCAAAGATTACACATAATAGAGGATTGTTGACTGCAGGAGCCGAGAGATGGCACAACGAGCATAACACTTTCCACCTGCCGACGGGTGAGATTAGTGTGATCCTTGAGGATGTCTATAAGATTATGCATATCCCAGTGACTGGGAAGCTAGTGTAGTATGATTATCTGGATCACATTAGGACAGAGGCTTGTAGAGTCGTGTTTGCTGATGAGAGCATCAGTAGAGGAGAGATTTGATGGGTAGACATGGTGATGTACTATTAGACTCTTCTTGTTATTCTTGCTGGTTTGATTGGAGGATTTATATGTCCTGATAGACGATCGCGAGGTTTATCAATTGGATGGGGTGAGGTTCTTCTGAGTATGATGCAGCATCATATGTGATATGCTAGGGGTGTTTGTATGCTAGCACATTTATATCATGATCTTCACCAGGTTGTGTATGATGAGAGTGCTAGTTTGTCTAGAGAATGCACGTTATTGCAGATTTGGTGCTGGGGTAGTTACTTGGCCTATCCATCACAGAGTGCGTGGAGAGAGGAAGCCATATATTTATTTTTATGCAAGTATCTTTACTCAGCCTAAGATGGGTAAGATGGAGTATTGGCGTTGGGTGCTTGATTCTTTAGATAGCATCACTTGGAGACCATATGTTGATTGTGAACCATGGATGGATGATGCACAAACATTGCCATTTATCATGTAGAGTAGATATCTCATTGGTTGGACACCTTTCATTGTTGAGCGACAGTTGATTGGTCACATTTTGAGACAATTTGGTATCATTCAGCCTATGCCTATTGGTGTGATGATTTATGCTCGATGATACAGAGATCGACGAGATTGGGGACCATCTTTGTCTTTTGAGATTGCTCATGTAGAGTTTGTTGCTACTCTAAGAGTGGCTTATGATATGAGATTGCACATTCTTGATACTGGGATGACTACAAAGTATGCTCAGTATTTATTAGCTCATCCATTTCCTCGGATTATGGATCCGGCAGATCCTCCTCCTAGCTCAGGAGATGATGATGATTCAGATGATCCTGTTAGCAGGAGACAGAGACATAGATGAGAACTTAGAGCTGCTCATGAGGCTGGGGGAGGTGGCGATGATGATGGGGATGGAGGTGGTGGTGGTAGACCTGGACAGAGAAGATGTTGATTGAGAGTCCGTGGAGGACCATTTGGACCGGCTGGCAGGATTGAGAGACCACGTCCTATGGGTGGGAGAGATATTGGATGGATTGGGAGGGATACTGGCAGGGTAGGGATGAGATCACCTAGAGGATTGCTAGTGACAGGAGGCATGGTGACTCGATTGGATGGGGGTTGTGGGAGAGGCATTGATTTTGGACAGATTCAGCCAGATCCCAGGGTTATTGTGGCGCACAGTGGAGATGATGAGGATCCAGAGGATCATATTCCCTTGATTAGATGATAGGTTCAGAGAGTTACTCGAACTGAGATTCCAGTAGTTGGACAGGTTGGTGGTGAGGGGATTGGGGTTCATGCACCACAACCTGATTTACTAGAGCAGGTTGCACCAGTTCATGATGTGCCAGATGTGGTTATACTAGAGCATGATGTACCAGGTCCTGATACCATTGATAGTCTGAGAGCACAGATTGATCAGCTTCGAGCACATATACAAACTCTTATGACAGAGAGAGACACAACTATTAGGAGACAGCAGGATACGCATGGCCTTCTTGATCACATTCAGCAGGTTGGATCGGGTACACTCTTGGCAGATACTATTAGAGCATTAGTTCAGGCTGAGAAGGAGACTTCCCACTGGCAATGACGATATGAGGAGATAGTTGCAGAGAGCCAGAGAGCAGGTAGTTATCATACCACCGTGTTGATGGATACTAGAAGTGGTGGGGTCATGGGACCTCCTCAGAGGAGTGGTGATCATGGTAGACAAACATCTGGAGGATCTTCTCGCCCACAGCCACAGAGACAGACAAAGTTAGGTGGTAGTGGTACAGGATAGCCATGACTTGATTTGAGGCATTTGTATTGTTTATTTGATATCATTGTATACTTGGACTTTAATTGTTTTATGATGATCTATATGCAGACATGGATTCTATATGATGATGCCTTTTTTATGCATGTTCTATTTATTATGATGATGCTCTATATGCTTTGATTTTATGGATGCAGTGATTAGATGGATAATGATATGATGATGGTTTTTCTTTTCTTTCCTTGCTTTAATGATAATGATCTACATGATGCAATGATAAATGCTTTTGATTTTTTATTTTTGATGATCTTGGATGCAAATGAACATTTCACTAAAATGATGCAAATTCAAGTGATCTATATGAAAATCCAAATGAATGATTGTTTAATGCTTACGATGATTGACATATAAATGATCTATATGAAATGTTTTGGTTTTTATATGTAATGCTTATAAATCTAAGTGCAAAGATGCAAATAAATGATCGTTAATGGAATGATAATGCAAATAATAATGATGATACACTATATGATAAATGAAATGCACTTTAATTGAATGCAAACTAATGCAATGATTTATATGCAACTAAAATAAATGGATGGATTAAAATGATTCTTTAAAATGACTGCACTATGATGATTAAATGCAATTTGTTTTTGTTTGTCCAAGTAACTCAATCTTTATTTATGACCGTTGACCTATTAATGAAATGATATGCTTATAATGCAATTGACCATGAATGCTTATAATGCAAATGAATAATGATCTAACTAAAAATTATACTACCATTCTTCATATGCTTGTCTTGTAACAGTGATTGATTTCATCATTGAGCTTTAAAATGTTGTAAGAAAATACAAGTAACTAGACATAATGATTCAAGATGACCTGAGTATTTATTACATGGATTTTGATATAGCAAGTTAATACAAGCAAATTGATATAATGAATCAAGTTGACCTGAGTATTACTTGCAGGATAGACAAGGATTATCCCCTTTCATGCATGACTTGGAGCGTCCTCCTTGATCTTTTGCCGATCATATCCTTAGACAAGTTCATACTTTAGTAAGAGATAAACCACAAACAATAACAATCAAAGAAAATAATCATGCCCCATCATAGCTCCTCTAGTCATGGACATCCTTGAGTTTCATAGAGTACAAGATTAGCAATAAAATCAAGAAATAAACACTGAATCTTGTATGTCATTCACATGTTCTTATGGTCATTAACTGGTATAATCATCTTGATGAATGATCTTTGATAATCCTTTATTACTTGTTGATTGATTCTTTGGTTTCTGAGTTTCATGACTCAGTTGTTGATCAAATGCCTTGATTGATTTGTTGCTTTGTTCATCTGTTTCAAAATCCTAGGTGTTTTTGGTTTTTCTAAGTTTTTCAAATGTTTTTGGTTTTCAAAGATCACCTTAGCAAAAAGGAATTAGGATTTTGCCCCCAGCGTAAACAAAAATTTCTATTATGGATGTGTGAATTGATCAAGATCCAAACCATGGCGGGATACAAATGTAGATTGATTGGTTCTGATAAAATATAAGACAATGACTATGACAAGTATGTCAAAGATTGATAACTATTGGTAAACTGCACATTTCTTGCTAATGGTTCAGAGCAATGGATGCAAAAATATGGAATGGATAAGCTAGGATAGATGGAAGCGATAGATGCAATATGATGGAGTGGATAGGTGTGCAAAGTGTTCTCATAGATGGAAGAACATTTTGATTGCATTTTTGTTGTTTTATACTTTTTAGGGATTTTCTGCTTTTCTGATTTTTATTGATTTCTTCAGGACTTTATATGCTTTATTTTAATTGATTTTTTCAGTACTTTATATCTCAAGCATATAATTTCTTGAGATGGATAGAATTGATAGGCTCATCAAACCAATCACCTTCAGGGGTAGATAACTTGTATGCTCCTGATCCATATGTTGCTACTATGACAAAAGGTCCTAGCCAATTTGGTTCAAATTTTCCCTTCTTTTCCTGGTCTTGTTGATTTCTTGGATTCTCCCTTAGAACTATGTCTCCAATTTGGAAAATGTGTGGCTTAACTTTGTGGTTGTAGCTTCTTGCCATTCATTTTTGATATACTTTTAAATGATCTATTGTATTTTGGCGACATTCCTGAATCAGTTCTAGTTTGTGGAGTTGAGAGACTCGTTGTTCTTCTTCTGGTATAAGACTGTGCAAGGATACTCGTAGAGAAGGTATTTCTACTTCTATAGGTAATATAGCTTCTGATCCATAGACCAAACAATATGGAGTTGCCCCTATTGGAGTGCGAATGCTAGTTCGGTATGCCCAAAGAGCAGGATTTAGTTGAATGTGCCAATCTTTTCCAGCTTCATTGACTGTTTTCTTCAAGATTTTCAAGATAGTTTTGTTTGATGCCTCAACTTGACCATTACCTTGTGGATAATATGGAGTAGAGAATCTATGTTGGATATGAAACTGTTTGCATAGCTCTTTCACATCTTGATTTTTGAATGGTCTTCCATTATCAGTGATAATGGTCATAGGAACTCCATAGCAACAGATTATATAATTCAAGATGAATGAGGATATTTGTTTTCCTATCACTGTTGTTAAAGGTACTGCTTCAATCCATTTAGTTAAATATTCAGTAGCGACTAGAATGAACTTATGTCCGTTAGAAGATGAGGGATTGATCTTTCCTACCAAATCAAGGCCCCACTGTGAAAATGGCCATTATCCTGTCATAGGATATAACTCTTGTGCTGGTGCATGAATTAGATTTCCATGGATCTGACATTGTTTACATTTTCTAGCACAGGTGAATGAATCTGTTTCCATAGTAGGCCAAAAGTAACCCATATGAATAAGTTTCTTAGCCAATGTTAAACCACTTGAGTGTGTACCACAAATACCCGCATGAATGTCATTAAGAACTCTCTCAGATTCATCTTTTTCAAGACATCTCAATAATGTACCATCTAGACCACGCCTATATAGGATATAAGCAATAATGGTATAGCGAGAGGACTGACAGATAAAGTTTCTTCGTTGATTATGAGATAATTTAGGAGGAAGGATATGATCTTTCAAATATTGGTAGGTTTGACCGTATAAGGATTGACTGGTTCCTGATATATGGCAAATTTGATAGGTATGCTGGGACTGGATGGTAGGGGTTAAGATATCTTCCACGAGAAATTCGTAATGCTGTTGATTCTCTTTATTTTGCAAGAGAGATTCTATTGTAGCCATTGCATCTGCTTCTTTGTTTTCATTTCTGGGAATCTGAGTGAATGTGATTTCTTTAAAATGTCCTTTAAACTCATCCACTAGCTGTTTGTATGGCATAAGCTTATCGTCCTTTATTTGATATTCATCATTTATTTGATTGATGACAAGTTGTGAATCACCATAGACATGTAGTTCTTTGACATTCCATTCAATGGCCATTTTGAGCCCTATAGCCAATGCTTCATACTCTGCAGTATTATTGGTGCATGGAAATCGCAGTTGATACGATTTTGGAATTGTGTGTCCTTGCGGTGTGATAAAAAAGATTCCTGCACCTGATCCATAGTGAGTATAAGAACCATCAAAGTATAGTTCCCAAAAGTTTGTACTTACTGTCAAGATATTTGCATCAGGAAATTCAATGTGCAAAGGCATGTTATTTTGTAGAGGTGCATCAGCCAATTGATCAGCAATGACTTGTCCCTTGATAGCTTTCCAATCAACATATTCTATCTCGAATTCACTCAATATCATAACCCATTTGGCTAGTCTCCCTGTTAATGTTGACTTGTTCAACAAATATTTGAGAGGATCTATCTTTTCTATTAGCTTTATAGAATGAATCAACATATAATGTCGTAGCTTCTGAGTTGTAAATACAACTGCTAGACATATCTTTTCAATTAAGGAATAATTTAAATCATAGCCAACAAGTGTTTTGTTGATATAATAAACTGCTCTTTCTTTTCCTTCATCATCATGTTGAGCTAAGAGAGCGCCTAGTGATACACTTGTTCTTGAGACATAGAGTAACAATGGTTTCCCTTTGATTGGTGATATCAGTATTGGAGGACTCATAAGATATTATTTTATTTGCAAGAAAGCTTTTTCACATGTTATATCCCATTTGAATAGAACATTTTTATGTAGAAGATGAGTAAATGGAAGACATCTATTGGCCAATTGAGAAACAAATCTCCTGATTGATTGCAACCTTCCTTGTAAAGATCGCAATTGACTTATGTTCTTAGGTGACTCCATCTCCATGATAGCTTTAATTTTTCCAGGATCTACTTCAATGGCACAAGCTGATATAATGTACCCAAGGATCTTTCCAGAGGTTACCCCAAATGCACATTTCTTTGGATTTAATCTCAATTGATATCTTTCCAGCCTGTCAAAAATCTTGCTTAAAATGTTCAAATGTTCTTTTCTTGTGTGAGATTTTGCAAGTATTTCATCGACATAATCTTCCATAAATGTATGCATCATATCATGGAAAATTGTTGCTATAGCCCTTTGATAAGTTGCTCCTGCATTTTTAAGCCCAAATTGCATAACATTCCAGCAATATGTTCCCCATGCATAGGTGAAAGTTGTCTCCTCCCAATCTTTAGGTGCGATTTTTATTTGATTATATCCTAAGAAGCCATCCATTGATGAAAACATCTCATGTCCTGCTGATAAGTCCACTATGATATCAATATTTGGTAGCGGGAAATCATCTTTTGGACATGCTTTATTGAGATCTCTGAAATCTGTACAAACCCTTACGCTTTTATCTGGTTTTGATACTGGTACAATACTTGAAACCCATTCTGGATAAGCTACTGGTCTTATGAAACCCACTTCTAATAGTTTCTTGAGCTCAATTTTTACAAGGAGAGCAATATGCGGATGCATCTTTCTTAGCTTCTGCTTGACACGTTTAAATTTTAAATCCGCATTAAGATGATGCATGATAAGATCTAGGTTAAGTCCTGGCATATCTGCATAAGACCAAGCAAAATTTATTTGTCTTTGCTTAAAGAATTCCATATATTCTTTCCTCTCTCTTTCTGATAATGAGGTAGCAAAATGAAGTATTCTAGGATCCTTTGATATATCAATGTTTACTGCTTCTATTGGTTCTATCAGGATAGCCGATCTCTCTTGAAAATATGTAGGAAAAATGTCAAACTTTCCATCTTCTGGTGCCTCGAGGAGGTGTTCACCATCAGATACATCCTTTGTTTTCTCTTTTGATTGATCTAATGTTGCCATGAAATGGTTTTCCATAATAGGTCTCTTTCCTTGTTTTATTTCATTTTTGCGACTGGAAAGTTTGGCATTCTCCTGTCTATGAGAAACATCACTTGATTCTGCAATGGAAGATATCTTAGGTGGGATGGGTTCAACAACGTTAAGGTATATGACTAAATCATGATCATTGGAAAAGACATTCAGTTCAGGGTTGTCTAAATTATCCCAATCAACTAGTTCAGAATGAAGAAGGGGTAAATCATAATCACTGTCATCATTAGGTATTTCAACGTTCATGACATAATGATCATAATTTGACATAGAATAGGTATTGTCATAGATTAGATGTTTTTGAGGATTGTCTTTCTCAAACATTTTTGAATTAGTCTTAATGAAGTTTATATTAGTATTTTGTAGTTCACACTCAAGTGTTTCTTCAATTGACATTTGTCCCTTAAATGAATGGATTATATCAACACACACGTCTTTGATACTGCAAATTCCTTCTTGATTGACCTCATCTGCATTTTGAAGTTGATATACTTGTGTACATGATAAAGAAGATTCTTTTAATAGATTTTGTCTCCTTTCAAACTCAGCTTCTTCTGGACTAATAGTTAGTCCAACTTGACTATCTCTTAGTTCTTCTATGGTTCTTCCATATCTGATCCATGTTTTGCACTTCTTGTGGAACTGCTTCTCTATTTTTGTCATTCCCTTTTCTTTTCGCATACCCCTCTTTTCTCTGAATTCTAAGTTTCTCTTGTCTTCTTTCTAATTTCATTTTTTGTTCTGCAATAGACACATCTTCTTTTGTGATAGCTACTTGATCTTCATTGTGTTCTTTACTTGATGTAGTAGATAAGACATCTGGTTCCGATTCATACTCTTTGGAATCTATCTCTGAATCTTGATCTAAGATTACTCCACTATACCGTACTGGAATGTTGTATGGTGCAAAAAGTTCTCTTATTTCTGTCATCTCTATCCTTACTGCTTCTGGAATATCTTGTTCAGATTTTGCCTTTGTTTGTATTTTCAAAACTTGTTGACAAGATTTTTCATCACCTGGGATGAAAATCTCCCCTTCTTTCTTTTCATGTTCTTCTTTCTCTTTTTGTTTATTGGTTACTGTTTTGGCCACTTGATGTAGCTTTTCTTGCCAATTTTCTTCTTTAGAAACTGATTTCTTTTACCATTTTTGCTGTTGATGATTATGTTGTTTTTTATTAGACTTTAGATATCCTAAGCTAGATTTATCTTCTGTGGATTGTGAGTGCGGATGAATAGGTTCTGAAATACCTTGATGTTGCTTACCAATTGGTCCTTTTCCTTCATATCCCATCTTTTGTATGATTTCATATCCTTTTCCATATTTTTTTATGGGAATATTGACTTCTGTTGATGTCGCTATAGTTTTATCTTCATCTTTGTACAACTAGCCAAGAATGTCTTTGTCTTCATTTTCTTCTTCAAGAGTTCCAACACTAACAAATGTCCCTTTAAACATATGTTTTGATTTTTCTGATGACTTTGATTGAATATCTGTAGGCTTTCCATATGACTTAGGGGAAAGTGGAAAATTATTCAAAGAATACTTTCCCATCCCTTCATCATTTAACTTGAGCTTTTCTTCAAAAGTTTCCCATAACTTTGCTTGAATTTCTTTGGTAGGATATACTGGTTTTCTGTTATGTGGAACTCTTGTATCTTGTGTTGGCTTCAAATTATTGCAATATTGACTGGAATTTGCAATTGTAGTGATTTATTTTCCTTCATGAGGAAATTTTACACATTGATGATATGTAGAAGGAACTGTTTGCATCTTGTGAATCCATGGTCTTCCTAGAAGAATGTTGTAGGAGAGATTCAAATCTAAAACTTGACACAATGTATCCTTTTCCACAGGTCCTATCCTTCTTGGTAGCACAACAGCTCCTTTAGAAGAATGTTCTGCTTCATCGTAAGCCTTGATGGTTATTTTCTTTCTCGGGTCTACTGCATTCTCTGAATATCCCAAAGCTTTTATCAAACTCAATGCACAAATGTTTAAGCCATCTCCTCCATCTATGAGTACACATTTGACACAAGTTTTATTAATGGAGACTTCAACATGTAAAGGAGCATTGTGATGATGTTGTAAGGATGCATCATCATTTTCAGAAAATGATAAGCAATGAGGAGCTATAAGATGTCCTACCATGTTTTGGAACTGATCTACATCCAAATCTTTTGAAACTGTTGTTTCCACTAAAGCTTTTTCCAAAATTTATTTATGCATAGGTGAAACCTTGAGAAGTTCAATAATTGATATTTGAGCGGGTATTCGTTGTAATTGCTCCACTAAATTGTATTGTTGAGATGTGGACATTGAGTCTTTTTCTATACCTAGAAAGGTAACCTTTTCTTTGCTTCTCGTGATAACGTTGATTGGTTCTGAAGATGGATTTTCGTTAACAATAATCACATTTACTACATCATCGTATGCATAAGTGTAATTCACTTTGGTTTTTCCTTTGTCATTTTCTAATTGGGATGATTCACCTTTATCATAGTTCGGAAGTGGAGTTTTAAAAGCCAAGTGTGATTCATTTGTCTTATGGCTATCCACTGTGATGGTTCCATTATCAATTAGATCTTGGATAATGTGTTTCAATCTTTGACAATCATTTGTTAGGTGTCCTTTATTCCGATGATAATTGCAAAAATGATTGTCATTCCACCAATTTGGCTTGACTGGTGGTTCATAAATTCTTGCTTCTGGTAAAATAATCAATTTGTTAGCAAGCAAAGTTTTTAGAGCTGATTCTAAAGATTCTCCAATGTTTGTGAATTTTCTCCGAGGATTAGAGAAAAAGGACTTGGCTTTATTGTTTTCTAGATTGTTATTTCTTGGGATTTGACTTGATAGATTTAAAATTGGTTGTTGTTGTTTTGTAGTATTGTTATCATCATTTCCTTCATTGCTGACATTCCTATTCTTTGACTAGAACTTGGGTTTGTCATTGTTGTTGTTGTTGTTGTTGTTGTTGTATGAATGTTTGTAAAGTTTTAGTTCTCCTTTCTTTACAATTGCGTTCTCTATTTTTAGACCATTCTCGATCATTTTGGCGAAAGAGGGAGGGCATTGCATCCTTAGTCGATAAGTCATTTCACTGATAAGATTATCAATGAATATGTCCATTTTTTCTTGATCAAGTACATCTTGAGGATACCTATAAAACATGCGCTTCCATCATTGTAAGAAGATCAGAAAGGATTCTCCATTCTTTTGTTTAACATTGCAAAGATCTAGCATTGTTATTTCATTCCTTATATTGTAGGAATATTGTGAAATAAACCTATTCACAAGTTATTCAAAGGATTTGATTCTGGATGGTAATCTTGAAAACCACTCCATTGATTGTCCATTTAAACTCCTAGGAAATAGATGCACAAGGTAAGTTTCATCATGAGCAAATTCCATGTTCATAGTACAAAACTCCCTAACGTGATCTTGAGGATCAAATTTTCCATCGTATTTGTCATATTTAGGAATCTCGCAATGTTGCAGAAATGGTATATATTCAGATTTTTATCAAAGGGGAATGGGCATATGTCTTCTAATGAATACCTCTTGGAGCTTGTCCCATTTCTCATGTCTTGTATCTATTGTTTTAGAGTTTGTATTTGTTGAGTGAGGCTTGACAATGGATTATCCGCATAGTTTTTCCTTGTTTCTTCATGAGTTCTCTTATCACTATGCTCTTTTCTTTTGTCATCCTTTTCTTTCCTTGTCTCTTCATTGCTTTCTTTACTCACATCTTCATTATTCAGCTCATCTGTGTTTTGGGCGTTACTTGCCTCCGCATCTTGTTTCAAGCTTTCCACGTTAAAGTCTTGTGATAGTTTAGCTCCAGATTTTGCTAGCATTAAGAGATATTTCTCTTTTTGTTTTGCCAACAATTTTTCCATTAGCCTATCAAATTTAAAACCCTGCTCAAGGTCTCTAATGGTACTATTGACTGCTTCTTCATCAATAGTTGTAAATCCAAAAGTTTGGAATGTAGGAGTATCTTCTTCCTCCATTTGTTGTTGTTTTCTAAGTTGTTCGTGTTGTGCTCTAGTCAAAACTGGCATGTGATTATCTCAAAAATTGTTTGAAATCTTCAATGGACAAAGTCAATAAGTGATAATTGGTTTAGGAAGATATGCCTTGTTGATTTTACCACTATTATTTGTTTGCTGGGATAAAGCGTCTCTTTGTTGGAAGGCACATCTTTGTAAAGTTTCACCATCAAATTCTGTCCCGCAGCCACGTAAGTAGTGACGAAAATGATGTAGGAATGTCCTATGTCTTAATAAGATCTTGCGATTGATATACAAGAATCTTATTATTTTCTGAGTAGCTTTATAACTGGGTTTTCTTTTCTTAAGATGATACTTAAAAGTCATATAAGCATTTGAAAATTCACAAGTTTGATTCCAATGTTGGTGCAATTTTGGTTTTGATATAACCTAGGTTCAAAATAGGAAAGATATATCCAAGATTAGGAACCTAGTATAGATTTGATCAAGCTTCGTGATAGAGGATTTGATTATCCTGATGAGAGACTTGATAAAGATGTTGATTTTTGCACTTAAGATGGTTGAATCGATAGCTTGTTAATTGTTGATGTTTATATAACCTTTTGGGTATAACCTATTGGATTAGTGACCTAGTTGTTTGAAAATACGTGATGGTTTAGAGAAAAACCTACTTCAAGATTTATTTTGGTATTTGATGCTTTGATACTTTGTTTTTGATGTTTCAAGTGTTTGGAATGCTTTTTATTTTACCCTTTTGATCACACTTTTTTAGTAATTTTTAGGATTTTTGATCTTTTGTAGATGATAATTTTCTTCAATTTTTGACCATTTGGAACATGTTACAGAGATAGAAGACACAATGCTTAATAAACCAAATGCACAAGCAAGTACAATCCCTATGGCAGGTTGAGACAATAGTTGTTGAATCTCACGTGGGGTTTCCCTTAAGGCTACGCTATTCAAAGTGGATATTTAGATGCTTGACCCCACTGGCTCCACCCTTAGCACTGACTTCTTTGACATAGCTAAGCACCAATTTCCATGAAATCTCCCCATGGAAAAATTTATATCTCTACTAGGAACCGTATGTATGTGAGCCGCTTCAGAGGTCCGACCTCCTGCGCCAACAACTAGAAGGATTTTGGCAACTAGTACAAGTGGTTTTTATTATAGGCTTCCAATCATGTGGCCATACATGTGGCACTTTCATCTCTGTAAATATAGAAGGTTCCCATCCTATAGAGGTTACGCTCCATAGGGTTTATGGGGAAACATAGTGTCGGTATGAACTTATCAACACATGTTGTTTGAACTTTCGTCACAAACATGATTTATTTATAGTGGATTGGAAAGACTCGGTATTAGCCCATTTCCACTTTAGGTCATTCCCCTCTCACTGGCCCCCTCAAGGTAGCTCAGGAAGGCATGCCCTCTAAAGGATTTGATTGAAAACATAAAAGAGTGGGTTTGGCTTTTTGATCACCCAATTAAGGGGAGAGCATATACCTACCACTTTCGAGACATAGAATACAAGCATTCTTTTTAATCCTTTCAAAGAAATTGTTGGCTAAGTCCTATTCAGAGATGTTGCTCCAAGAAGCATGGTGTTTATTTTAGCCCCACATAGCAAATGATTTTCTAAACTAGGAATTGGAAATCCTAGTCAACAAAATGAAAATCATTAAAAAAGTAACTTGCTTTTTAAAAATGGACAAGTTGATTGTGCTTTTTAACTTGCAAAAATAAGATTGATTGTGCTTTTTACCTTTGCAAGAAAATGAAATATTGTTGGTCTTTTTAGAGCCCAAAATTTGAGACGTGAATCCTTACTTTGCAAGAAAGTAAATGTTTGATTTGTTGTTCTTTTTACCTTGCAAATGTGATTATATTTTAGAGCCCAAAAACAAGTGAGGTACTTTTTAGAACACCAAATTGAAAATGAATTTCTTTTTACCCAAAAGGAAATATGAGTTCTTTTTAACCAACTTTGAAAAAGCTAGAAAAGAAATCACTAAATTGTAACTTAACTCCTCTAAATCTGCAAGAAACTGTTAGAAACCTGCAATAAGAAAAGAAGTTATTAAAAATCAAAAACCTTAGGTGGGCTTCCACAAGCCTAATTTCAAATCATGGTTACAAATTTTTCACTCCTGATCCTGAAATGCCCTAAAATTTGACTAAGTCTGAAATTTGGAGAATCTTCCAAAAACTAGATTTTGTATTATAACTCCTAGAGGTCTGAAACCTCTCTCAAACATCCTGACAATATATATGGAATATAACTTAAAGTATAAGAAAGAGAAAAGAGAAGAGGAAATGTCACTTATACTTAAATGTTATATTCCATATATATTACCCTTGCACAAGCCTAATTTCAACATTTGATTTAAAAAAAATTGCACTCTATTTCAAATGCGCTATCTTAGAGAACATATGCGCTAAAATAATTGTCAAATGTGCTAACCCATCTGTCAAATGTGTTAACCTACATTACAAAAGTGCTAACCTATGTTCAAAGCGCTAACCTACGATGCAAATGCGCTAACCTATGATGCAAATGCGTAGATTTTTAGACAAAAGTGCTAACCTACATGACATATGAGTTAACCTGTGATGCAAATGTGCTAACCTATGATGCAAATGCGCTAACTTGTGGAACAAAAGTGCTAACTTGCGGAACAAAAGCGCTATTAGATTTCACACATGCATGAATCTACATTAAAAATGCATTAATTTTACTTTTTACGAGATTTTTAAAGGTATATGCGAGGTCCAGCCCCACAGTGGGCGCCAAAATGTGTGAGCTTGAATTTCATCCCCAGGATGTTGCCTGCAATAAGTTAGTTTCACAAAATACAAATGGAAATGCATACAGGAAATCCAAAATCCACCAATGAAACTACATGAGATACATATTAAAATAAAACATTATTTTACCTTCATGGTTTATGTCTCATTGTGTCCTAACTCCACTGTTTCTGGTTGCAGATGGTGTGCTCTCAGATAATGCACTGTTGGCTTTCAAGATGGCATATGAAGAATGGACTGACAACTTGTAGTTAACTGATACTATGATGCAAATGCTACATGATAATGCTAAAATGATTATGCTAAAATGCTATGTGATAATTGCTAATTGATATTTGCTATTTCTATTTGCTTCAAAAACTCATGAATGCATATGATTAGCTTGAAGATTATTTTTTTGAAGACTAACTTCCTCTCAACTGAAGCTATTGATTTTATAGACTTTGAGAGGATAAGATGATGTGGCTCAGATCAACGGTCCTGATCAGATTTGCAAATTTGGATGGTTGTGAGAAAAGATGAAGGTTGAGAGAAAAGGGGAAGGAGAAGACAAGTGTCACTCATCTCACCTTGACTGGGCTGCTGACTAAGAGAATATAGGGATGGTTGGAGGAAATTTAGGCATGAGAGGACAAGTGGACTCAAGTCCTTCCTAAGATGTAGAGGAGTTGGAGAGAATATAGAAAATGGTTATGAAATATGTGTATGTACACAATATTCATTAAGATTGGAAGTTGAAGATAAATGATGAATTAATATTTAAGCAATATTAATTTCTTTAACCACATGCTTGATGAGTTGGCAAAGGGAAGATGAAGTGGAGATAGAGGGATGAGTTGGAAAATAGAATAATTAATTTAGGAATTATTTAATACTTGAGACTATAGGATAGGAGAATAACTATTAAATATTGGATATTTAATTGTTTGGAGGAGATAATTAAATATTAGATATTTAATTAGCTTGGTTAGAGGAATAATTAAATATTAGATATTTAATTAATTAGAAGAATAGGATAAATGAATTAATTAATAAAATATTAATTAATAGAAAGAGATGAAAATAATTAAATAAATTAATCTTTTCAAATTAACTATTTAATAGAAGAATAATATTAAATAAATATATAATATTTATTAATTGCTCATAGCCAATTTTTAGGTGTATACAGATATAATCCAAAAATTCAACTCCATAAAAGAAATTGGAAAAGAATGGAGGATTGGAATGACATCAAAGAGATTATTCATAGCAACACTCTTCTAAAGAAGGCAAGAGATCCTCATAAAGGAAACACATGTTCACAAAATAGAAGGGTTTATTATAAAAGATAGTACTCAATAAAGAAAAAAAAATGATGAATGATCAAAGAATTCCAACACCAAGGAGGAGATCCCAATTAAGGATATGTAATTAAGATCCCCATTAGGGATGCTTGTTCCAATATGAGAGAAGGAATTCAAATATGAATACACCTCTACAATCAATAAGAAATCCTTATAGTCTAAGACACTACTTCACAAAGGAGAAATTTGAATCTTATGAAGGAGAGATATTTGAAATCACTTTTGCCCCCATATATATATAGGGAGAAGAGATGAGATGGAATTTGGCTATTATGTTGCTTCCAAAAGTATGATTGCACATAAAATTGTACCATCATGAATGATAATGAGCCCCCAGTGAGCTACCAAAGTCACATAATGATGAGCAATATAATAGCCATTAATGTCACTTAAAGACCTGATAGATTGAATGAGGTATTTGAATATGACATATTAAATGCTCTACTATAAGTGAGATTAAAAACATATATAAGATGATGAATGTTAAAATGTCTTTAAAAAGAGAGAAGTTTATAGGAGAAGAATAGGCCACTAAGTCATACTTTTCTTGCACACAAGAAATCTTAGGAGCAGGATAAGTGTAATTCATTAAAGCCTTATTCCTAGAAGAAGGGATTTTAGAATGAGTAGAAAATAAAGTCTAATAAGTGGGATTAGAAATCTCTTGAGGAGATTCATAAAGAGATTTGTTCATCACCAAGATTTCCTTGTGAGGGGGATGAGTTTTGAAAGGAGTAGAAGATGATTTAATTGAGGTGAGGTCATCATCGCTACTAAATATAGCATTCACATTGAGAGATGGTCTTTTAGATGCTTTTGTTGGCTTAGAAGGATCATATCCAAGTCCAAATGAAGTTTCATGCATGTTATGTTCTAAAGGAACTTTAATTCCTTGTTCATTTGTGCCACAACCATTGCTATTATAGCCACTCTTAGATAAAATGTGAAAACCAGGACCATAAAGGGATGCTAAATTAGAAAGAGATGGTTGCGCCTCATAGGTATCAATGCTATATGAATTAGAGGAAGGATTTGAAAAATTATCTAAATTAGAAGCAACCACAAAGTGGTTACTTAGTTGTTTAGACAAAGTGGGTTTCTCTTTAGGTCCCTCCTTGGATTTCTTCTTCTCAGTCTTAAATCCTTTCCAAGATACTCTATACTCTCCTATAAAAGTAAGGGTAAAGTCTAGAGATCCCCAATGATCATTTGAGAGAACTCCTTTGGGAGAAAAGATATCCTTAGGAGGAGATTCTGATTGAGTAGATGAATTAGGAGTACTAGAAGGAAAAAGATCATCAAAGGAAATAGATGTATTTGAAGAAGTAGAAGGATTGGGAGAAGAATGGGAAGTAGTTGAACAAGAATATCCATATTTTAATGGTTCTTGAAGATTGGTATCAGTTAACAAGGTGTATGTCTTATTGTTATAAATGAACTTGACTTGCCTGTGCAAAGTTGAGGGGACAACTTGCATGCTATGAATCTACAGTCTCCCTAATAGAAGGTTATATGTCAAATTATCAGGCATGACATGAATAGGTCTAGGTGGAATAACATGGCCTACCTTAATATGCAAGGTTATGAAACCTAAACATTATTTAGCAACATTATCAAAGCCTCAAATAGAAATAGAAGCAAGTTTGATGAGAGAATGATCCACATTAATCTTATCCAATAAGTCCACACCACAAATATTAAGGCCAGACCCATTGTCCACAAGAGTTCGTCTTATAGCACTAACATTGATAATAACCACAATCATAAGGGGATCATACTAATGTTGGATTTCATGAGAAGGTAACTCATCTTGTGTGAATACAATTTGAGATTTGGGTTTGTTTGTAGGATCAATCAAAGAAGACATTTTATTAGATGTCATTGCAGGTGGGAAATATAAGTTTTTCAAAGAATCTTGTAACATCCCATGATAAGAAGGTGAAGTTTGAAAAAAATCTAAAATAGAAATCTTGGCAGGAGTATCTTAACTTGTTCAATAAGATCATACTCCTTACTAAGAGTCTGTGATATACGAGGTACTTGTGGAAGAGTAGGTTGAGAGGGAGGAAGTGAAGTTGGGGTAACTGGAAGAGGATTAGGTTGCCTATTGTTTCTTGTGTTATAAGTATGAGCAACCGTATGATAACTCTCTTCGGTGATTTTCTTAGCATACTCATAAGGGCTCTTAGTAGGATAACCTCCTTGCATATAAATAATAGGTTTCTTAGGAGTGAAAAAATAATCATTAGCATAACCACCTTGAACCACTAAGATAGGATTACATTGAGAATTTTGAGGACAAGCACCCTAAACTATGAAGAGGGGTTTATTAGGTGTTTCATTCACATGTATCAAATTGGCTGAAGATGGTTTAGGAATATCAAAGGTTTCCTTATGGATTTTAGAAGAAGAATGAACAAGATTGTTGGAATAATTGTTGATAGTCTCTCCTTGTAGTAAAATTTTACCATGGATAAGTTCAATTTTAGGAGGTAGACTAGGAGTGTTTTAGGAGGAGTACTATCAGTAGGAAAATTCATATCATCCTCTATCATCAAAGGATCTACATGGGGAATGGACTCTCAAGGAGAAGGATCAACATTACTCTCTAAAGTTTCATCTTTAAGAGGGAGAAATTTGAAAGGGATGTTAAGAATCTAACCTTGAACTAGGGAACCAAGTTCATGAGGAGACGGAGATGCTTTATTTTTAGAAGAAAAATGATTGAGATTCATGAAAGGTGAGATGATATCAAGAGAGTTACTCTCATAGGGAAAAGAATAATCAACACCTTATTCTAATGGTTCATCCCAAATAAGCAGGTCATTGAAAAAAGTTTTAGAAATATCTTGCACAAAGATGTCCTTATTGTTGTTGCCAATTTTGGGAGAAGGGATAACATTGTTCATTAATTCTTCATCCTTACGAGGGAAAGCATCAATACATTTGTTTAAATCATCCTCTTGCCTCAAAATGTGTCCAATAGGATCTTTAGGGGAGAGAGAATTAAGGAAATTGATTATTATTTCATCTTCTTTTCCTAAGGTATCTTTATGGGTAAGACAAGCTTTGAGGCAAGGAGAAGAATCTCTCACTAATGCATCATCTCTAGTGGGAATTTTGTTGAAGTCAAAAGAGGAAATGCCATCACTAGGAAAAGTAGGGACAATACCATCCTCTTGCACAAAATGATCCTTATGAGGGGAGTATTATTTAGGAGAAAGATGAACATCTTTCTCCAAAGGTTCATGCTTAGGAAGGAGATCTTTGGATGAAGTGCTCATAACCTCTTGTTGTACTAACATGTCCCCATTGGTAAGACCAAATTTAGGAGAAGATAATTAAATATACATAAATAGCTTTTCACTTAGATATGAATCATGTAAAGAAGGTAAAGTAACATTAAGAAAGGTGTTTTCTGATATCATCCTCTTCCTCTAAGATAGCTTGATGGTAAGGGCACATTTTAGGAGAATTGTCAAGGTCACTCTTCAAATCTTCATCCTTAGAACATGGGAGAGTTTTGAAGGGGTTGGTAAAAAATCTTTTACACACTAAAAATTTGTCATTAATAGGAGGATGTTATATAAGAGATGGAAAAGTTGAAGCAAGAGAAGCTAACCCATTATCACATTTATGAAATGAATGCATCATGACAAGAATTTTCCTCTTTCAAATGATAACATATGCAAAATAGAAGGAAATGTTCATTTTTTAACAAATGAAAACACTCTAAATGTTGATTTATAAAATGAAATTTAGGAGTGAAATGTGTTCCTAAATCAGATCTGAAATTAATGATCCAAATTAAGCTATCCACAAGTTCAATTTTGAATTGAAAATTTTGGGTTTTAAAAAAACTTGACCTCTAAATTTTTGAAATTTGCAAAGAATTGAAAGTTGTAAATGTAAATTTGAATAAGAAATAGAGAAAAATACTCAGATTTGAGAACATAAATCAAAATTAAAGAAGATTGGATTCACGTCAGGTTCACCAAAATGTGGAGGGGAAAAAGCGAGATCAGGTGACCTAATCCCACTTTAGCCAGCACATTGGGAATATGAAAGAGCCTGGGGAGATAGCTCACTTTGGCTACTTCTTGTGAGAAAGGGAGAGCCAAGGATTATCTCTCAGGGTTTCTATTCCTCTTGTTGTAAATGAAGATAAGATATGAAAGATTGCTTAGCTATGCTAGTAGATAAACAATCAAGGGTACATAAACTGAAATTGAAGAAACTTGTTGAAACTGAGATATTGAAAGGAGAGAAGGGGGAGAAATTTGGATGTGTACTTGGTACTGAAAAATAAGCCAAATTGACCAAGACTAGGGTGCCATGCCCTTGTCCCTTATGATTTGACATAAAGCTGCAATTGAAGGGCAAAAACCTTGAGATCATGAGCCTGAACCTTATCAAAAATCACTGAATTTGAGGGGGACCAGGGCGCAAAGCCACTTTCTTGAGAAAGACAAGGGTGCCACACCCCTATCCCTGATGGATTAGGGAATATCTGAGACCTTAGGATGGTTCTGGTATCTTTTTATGATCCAAGAATCTTTTTGGGTACCTGTTTCTGCACCTGCAACTGAAAAGAGAGGATTTGGGTGGCTATGTAGGGTTTTGCCTCAGTCAAACCCCCGTGTTGGTAATTTCCACCTTCACAAATATTTGATTTGTAGAGTAAAATAGTGTGTGCAGGAATCTTGTGTGTGTGAAAGACCCTATGATGAATGCAAACAATCTAGAGCAACTCTAAAGAGTAAACCCTGATTGCTTGTAATTGACAAAGTAAATGCTCTAAATCAATGATGTAAAGTGATCTAAAGCATGAATGTAAATATTAAAATTGATGCAATTAATCTCATACAAAGATATGAAAACAACATGAAACCATACCCAACCCCTAAGGGAGGGGTACAAGCTAATCATCAGTCGGTGATCTCCTATTATTCTTCAATGTCTTCAAGGCTCCTAATTGATGATGAATTCTTGACAAATACTTTAGTTTACTCTTCAATTTATCTATTTCTTTCTCCAGCCTATCAATTTTAGCCTTATTTTTAGTCTTCATAACCTTATATCTTTCACAATTTGCTAGGACAACTTCAAGAGTTCGTCAGTCTTATCGGAGCTAGAATCTCAGTGAAAGTGGAAATGAGATCTTTAATCCCTTGTTTCAGAATATTAATTTCCCCAAAAGACTATTGAAAACACTTCTCTTGATACATTAGTGAATTCCCCAAGAGCATGTCCACATCCATATCCTCATCTTTGGTCTCATTGTGGTCCACATTGAGGGGGATATCAAGTTTTATTACATTATCCTCCTTGTCAAGAATCTCCTCCTTTTTTCTAGACTTCTATTTTTTCAGCTTTTGTGGGCCAAGATGCGGGTTTGCGAAATAGGGGGTTTCTTTTTAGCAACCCATCTAGGTGGCTTTTTTCTACTGCTACTAGTCCTAGGAGCGGTCTTCTTCATGGTACCCTTATCCTCCAAGGGTTCATCTTAGCCATTGGTGGTGAAGACATTTGGCAGAATGTTATGTGACATCTTGTGTTGGATGAATAAACAGATTGTAATAAAATATACAGAGAATAAATTAAGAGAGGATTGCAGTCAGGGCAGAGGATTTAGGAGTTGTGGTTCAAATCATTATGGTTTCCCAGCCATCAAAGCCTATGGGTCTTGGAGAAGTTGGATTTGACCTATAGGGTAAGTAGAAATTGCAATTGTAATTATAATAATTGAGTGTTAAGTTGTTGGTATCAACTTATGGATTTTGTTTATGATACAATGAATAGCTGGTGTCACACTATAGTGGGAGTTTTTTAAATTTTGGTAGTGAGTTTTTGTCAAGAGGTGGTTATCTTCATGTGATTGGAGATATTGATTCTTAGATGCCATGGTAGGCTCTTGATTCTAGATGAGAGCATTGGCATGATACAGGTTCTCTTGGCAAGTTATGCTTATTGGAGCACATGGTCTTCATTTGTGAAGATGTAAGATCAAGTTGTCATGTTGTGTTCCCACATAATGTAGATGTGTAGTGGGATTTTTGACATTGGTCTTGTTAGTGCTCTTATTTTTTGAACACACAGGAAGATTGACCATGGAGATGCTTTAGAAAACTAAGAGGCTTGGGTGAGGCTAGAGTTATCTTGGGATTAGAGAACATTTTTTGAGACAATATCTCTTTAGAGGTTTCAACAAGAAGATCGAGGAGCCTACACCTGGTGATGGACACGAGTTCATTCTAGACCTAGAGGAGATTGTTCTTAGAGAGAGTAAATGTGAATTGGTGTATCCTGGATGAGCATTCTTAGTCCCCACTCTTGGTCTACTTGGAAAATTTATCTCCTTGTAGGAGATGTTTGAGATGGTTCCTAGTTTTGGAATGATATTGAGTTTGATCTTCCTTGATTGCAGGAACTTACATCCATGTTGGTTGGGTGTTGTTACCATTTTCATTTGGGGAGGTAAAAGAGATCATACTTGGCACAACTAAGAACTTGGTGGTGTTGGTAGAAGGATGAGATATGGTTTGCATGGATTTTTCTTCCTAAAGTTTTTTGAAGTCATCTATTGTTGTTGTACTTTACTTTTTTTTAACAACACTATATGACCTTTTCATGAGGACTTGGAGGATGTCATGTGTGATTTTTTGTAGCATGTTGATTATAGGTTGTAGATCATTGTGATTTGATTGTTGCCACACCTTTTATGTTAGTGTTGATTGGTAGAATTGAATTGTTTTGGTCAACATTGCTTATGCAACATGTGGATTGCTATATAAGTGTCTTCTAGTTCTTTTCACATCAATGGTTTTTGGTGTGTTTTACTGGAAGATGGGATTGCACATAATTGTTGTATGCGTTGGATATGTTGGGATGATTTTATTTGATGTTGTATGGTTAGTTGGATGTGATTAGCAATTAGTTGTGGTTTCTTTTCCAGCTATAGTGATTGATTCTCATCTTGTTTATTACAATGAGATTTGGTGATTATGTTTGGATATTGGTTGAGAATCGGAAGCAGAGAATATACTTCAAGTGGGAGGTTGTTCAAATGTGAAGTCGCAACATTAGTCGAACTTCAAGTGGGAGATTGTTGGGATATGAAGTCCGAATCTTCATTTCATCTTCCCCATCTTTGTCCCTTCGTCTTTAGTTGAAGACTATTGTACATATATGAGGGTAAATCCCTATGCATGTAAGCTACAATAATAATAAGATCCCTGGTTTGCTTTTCTTGTGTATGTAGCCAAATTGGTGAGCCACGATAAATACTATGTTTGTGTATTGTTTATGTTTTCCCAATTTGACTTTTGAATTAACACTCATTGCAACAATATAGGGGCTCGATAGTGACAATCCAAGACAAATCTACTTTCTCTTCTTTCTGTCTGGTTCATGGATTGAGAGTTACTAGTCCAAAAATAACAAACAAGCAATATAATGATTCTTGTAGTAGAACTTTTATATCTTGTACAATATTTTCAAAGAAGCTTTATAAAGTTTAATCTATGGATTCCTTTTTTTTTTTTAATGGTTGGATTTACACAATTCATGCACGTGTTGCATGCTATTACAATTTTTTATTTTATTTTACTCTATTTTCATATGTATTTAATGGTTTCTAGGTTTAGAGTTTGAAACAATGAATTGGAGTCATTTGAGGTAAACCTAAAGGTTACTGTTTAGTTCAATGTTGTTTACATCATTTAAGCATTTTTTTTATTAAAAATTTAAATTAGATTATTTTTTCATAGTTGATGATGTGTGATTGGAGTCTTATTGCTTGAATTTTATAATACTCATTACAAATATAAATTATATTTACCATTTATATTATATTGTTACAATTTTTTTTCGTATCACCATTGCTATTAGATTTTAACTATTTTTTTAGGTTTATTTTTTCTTTGAAACTAGCATTTGGGAGGAATTTCATCTTAGAAATATATAATTATGTTAATAAGAACTATGATGTGGCCTCCCAACTAGGTTAAGCTATAGAAAAACCTTAAATCATATGGTAACAAAATCAGTATCAAACATGAATATCTCTCCTTTATTATCATGGTATCTAAAACTTTTGGCATAAATGACCTTAAATCTAATGATTACATATAATATAGTTGTACACTCTATTTTAAATATTACTTTAAAAGATTTGGTAAATAAAACTATTGTATCTTCTATACACACAAATTGAGTTGTACTCTCTAATATATTAGCTTACACATATTTTTCTATTGACCTAACCCTTACACCTCTTTTTGGTGAAGTGCTAGTATGTAAAGATTTGTGAATTTGTAAAGATTATTGAATTTGGGAAAGTTAGAGGTAAAAATGATATTTTTTTCTTGTTTACTCCCTTTATTTTTTAGAAAGTTCTTTAAATATTATGTAATTAAATTTTACTATGACTTCCTATGAAGCTTTTTCATTTATCTTCATTTTCATTCTCAAGACTTTTGACTCCTAGGCCAATGCATAGGCTAAGGCTATTGATATTTTGACTTTTAATAGGAAAAACACCCTCAAAGGTATGTATACTAAATCTGGTTTGCATCAAAAAAAGCCATGGATCTTGTGACATAGTTTCTTGTCATAAATTTGTAAAAGTGTCTTCTTCCTCATTGGTCTTTTTTGTGTAGTTGAGAAAGTGAAAAGAGAAATAAATTATATTGGTGTCCACTAATGACAAATGGTAGGTCAGTGGGACTCAAAGTACTTTCAATTACAATAGACAAACACTAGGGAAAATGAGACCCTAGATTGCTTATCCTAGATCAGTTTTCTCTAATAGGTTAATCAAAGATAGGAGTTTGGGCAATAGGTTTTAGCAAATTAAAAATAGCAATAAATTCAATAGGGTCCAAATATTAAGGGATTTTCATAATTGATTATGGAAATATGTACTCGAGTAAATGATAACATATTTTATGAAAAGAATATTAGCATTTCTATATTATTAATAATTTTTTTCTTCTTGGTTGGATGACAACAACAGGTTTTTTTTTTTTTATCGGTAAAATATATATTTTATTTATTTGAAATTTAAACATTACACCTTCAACAAGATAATGAACTATCAAAAAGATCCCCAAATAAAACATCCATAACACGGCCCCCACCACCCTCCCAAAAACCTAGAATTCAAAACTAGTAACAATGCCCACACAACCACACCCCCATACTAAGAGTACAAAAAAGCATATTACATCTTGCCAGTCAAAAATCAGGCATTTCAACTTGAAATGAACTAACAGAGTCCAGAAAGTTTAAATTTCAACTGAAATTAACTGCAAAAGAAAGAAGAGAAAGATAGCACCTATGGGTACAATGCCTATTATGACCTATTCATAATTCCTCCTTCATGCCTCTTGTAGCCGAGGCACTCGATTCTCCAACCACCCTACTATGGTGAGAGCCTCCTCTTCCGGTATGTGGGCATCACCTCCTTCTTTCTGCATCCTTACCTGTTGCCCCTTGTGAGCTTGGAAAAACCAACCTGCCATCATGACCACCCTCTGCACCATCCCCCACATGTTTTTCCAATTCTACGGATACTCTCCTCGTAATCGGCCTCCTAGGGCTGAAATTCTCCACCACTCTCCCTCCACCCTCCTACCTGACCACATCTTCAATGACCATGATCTGGACAAAGATTAGCAGCCCTTCCCAACCTCTCTTTGCATCATCCTTGAAGTGCATTTTAACTTCTTCACGATGTCGAATAAACTGAATGCGTGAGTGATGCACCCTCATCTCCTCATTTTCCTATGAGATACCTTTTGCAAAGATTAAATCCCCATCCCAAAACCACCTACTCCAGCAAGGATTCCAAATTTAAAAGGTATTCCCCTGAAATTAGTCTCTGCAATAATTTCCTCACCTCTTCAACTATGTTTCCCATCTGTAGACCCCATGCCATGAGGAGTGAGTAGATGTATGCTCTACACCTATAATGGTGACCGATGACAACCACCTCTTCTCTTAAAACCAACTGAATTGCTTTCAAGAGAAGAGATTCTTTAGCGAGAAATATTTTCTCCTGATTCTTTGGAGGAGCAGGACCTCGAAATGTCAGCATCAATTTGGAAGATTCCGAAGTAAAATTGGCTTCCATTTATGAGATTTCTAAAAAATTGCAGATATTTCTAATAAAATTAGATTTGAAATTGGTTTCATCAACTTGGTAGGTCTATTCATTAGCAATGCGGGCATTATGAAATTGGCATTTAATGCATGACTCTCCACCATCGCCGCCAATTCAAAGCATGTCACAATAATTGCTCATTAACTCACACTTGCGCAAGAAAAAAGCCAGCTTTTGACAAATAATTTGAAATAAATGTCATACCAACTTGGTAAAGAATCTTAGTTCCATTTAACAGTTTCATTTATGTCATTCCACCACCTCACCTCCCCTAGCTCGAGACCACATGCTTCATTTGACATCCCATCTGCCATAGTGTTTCCCTCCCTTTTCATGTGTGAGATGCAATAATTATTGAACATTTTTTAGTTTTTCAATTATAATATTTACATATTTGCTCAATTTCCAACACAGAGTATGCCCTTTAACCAAAGTTGGACAACAATTTGGGAATCGCCCTCCAAATGTAACTTCAACACCTTCATATTTGATGCTAAAGCAACTGCAAGTAAAGTCGTCTGAACTTTCGCCTCATTATCAATACCATATTGAAGCCTTCTAGCCCCCTTACACAAGATCTTTCCTTCATCATCACAAGCTACATATCCCGCTCCTGAGATCCCTAGATTGCCTATTGAAGCTCCATCAAAATTTATTTTCGCCCACCCCTTCTCTGGTTTTGACCATTTAACTGTCTCTCTATCCAAATGGTCACTAACATGATTAACCCTGGGGAACCCATGAACGGGTCTATATGACAACAACAGGTTGTTCAACAAACTATGTGAATATTCATAAATTAATTTTTAATGATGCTTTGGATATGATGGAATTTATATGTCAGTTATAACAACAAATTTGTCAGCACATCATAGAAATGATAATGAATTCATTTGTTCTAAATGTTATAGGATTTATATATTTATAATCCTATATTGATCATGTAGACACCTAAATTTGACTAATTAATTTAATCAAATATAAACTCCTTTCCTCTAATTATTAATTTCCCTTTTCCGTTCTTCCAATTAATTAATTCTTAATCCCCGATCCTATTCTTCTAATTAATTAATTAATCTTGGATCCTATCCTTCTAATTAATTAATTAATCTCCTTTCCTCCAATTAATTAATTCTTAATTAATTATTCCCTAATCCTATCCTTCTAATTAATTAATTAATTAATCTCCTTTCCATTAATTAATCCCCCAATCCTATTCCTCTAGTTAATTAATCCAATTAATTAATTTCCATTTTCCCCCTTTTGATTAATTAATTAAATTAATCAATGCCATTGTTTTTCCCATCCATTGTTTTTCCCATCCCATGAATTAATTAAATCATTTAATTTAATTAATTCTCTATCCCATTTGAGCACATGGCTCCTAACCTTAACCCTCCCATCTAACTTAACCCTTGTCCTAACCTCCCCCAACCTAGTCACCCTCCAAACCTCCATATGTGCACATCCTAACCAACTTCCCTAATTTTGGGTGGCTTTGCCCAAAATGGACATGTGTCTCCTTCCCCTCTAATTGAGTCATGTGTCCCCTTTGAGGACAAGTGTCTTCTCTTCGCACCCCCTCTCCTTCCTCTCATCTTCTATATAAATCCTTCATTTCCTTTTCAAAGGATCCACTTTTCATTCACTTGTGTCGAAATCACTACTCACACTCACACATCCATTATCATTTGCATTAACATCTTCATCAAATCATGGAGCACAATTGATAATCTGAATTGACATCATGAGCACACATCCAATCATGAAATAATCAAATCGAAGCAAGGATTTGGGGTTTGCATAGCTTTTCTTTGTGTTTTTTATTTGATTTTACCATTTTGATCTGGAAGTATTGAGTTTAATGGCTTGTTTTGGTTAATTAGTTTATCTTTTATCCTTTGTATTAGCACACACATTTTCCCCTCACACAGATTATAATAATGGTATCCTAAAACGTGTCATACCTGATATCATAATTCAAATAATGAGATTATTATGTTTTATTCTATACTTATTTGCATGCTTATGGATGCAATCTTGTTGTTCATATAAGCCATTTAGAATCCTCAAGGATCGCATGCACCATTCATTCATTGATTAATGTAAACTAAGTGAAGATAAACTCTTTGCAAGATCTTGTTGAAGCAAGCATCTAGGATTTGTTAAAGAAAAAACAATCTAGCGTTATCCAGGCAACTAAAGTATAATGTTTCTTTGCAGGATGTTGCATGAAAGATAATGTCATTTTCACAACAAGGACCTTGTGTTGTTTGCATCCTTTTAGCAAATGGCTCATTTCTAATGTGACACTTTGTCAACTTGCAACTTTTGGTGGCACTTTGATATATGAGGTTTGATATTCTATAATTAATTTGTACTTGTTTATTATTTTCATTCATTATAATCAAAAATAAAATATTCGTTCCAAACATTATAGATCTACTAGCTCATTTTTTTGTAGGTTCTTTTTCTTATTTTTAGTTATAGTAGTCTTCATTAAAATCAATATCTCCTCATTGTGCTAATGTTGTTTTACCAATGCACTCTTTGTAAGTGGTAATTATTCATGCACAAAAGTATTTGTACATTATGCATTATAGTATTACTAACTATTACATAAATCAAACACATAAAGATTAGTAAAATGTTTATTAATTAAATAAGAATCAAAACCTTTCTTATATATAATTGTAATGAAGAATGACAGTCCACACCTTCAATGTGCGATAAACAAAAGAACATTATAGAAGGAAATAAAACCTAAAATATATTTCGCATTTTATACAAGTTTTTATGTTTGTTCCTTAACCTTCTTGTTTTGCCTCATCTTTATACTTTTATTTTATTAATTTTAATCGTCATCATCTCAATTTCTTTTTTTCACTTATGCTTTTGCTCTTATTTTTGCTTTCTTGTGAGCCTACCTCCTCTACCCAATCACCTTTTTATACTCTCCTTTTACACATCTCCTATTTTTGAAGTTTTTGATTTCTTTTTATCAAACTTTTATATTTTTTGATTGTCTTATTGTTAATTTTATTTCTTGATTGCGTTGTCCTCAATTTCAGCACAGCTAAAATCATGAGGCAACCCTACAAAACTAGTTTGTTTCATACCTCATGCCCTCTAGGAGAGCTTGACCGACTCTGTCGGTTAGCTCCTTTTTCTTTCGCTTTTTGTTTTTTTTATTTTTGAGTTCTTTTATGTTTTGCAGTTTTGCTTGCAGGTCGGACTTTAAAGTCTCACCTCATGCAGAGCAGACTTTAAAGTCTGACTTGCCGGTAGTCCTTAATCTGCAGATCAGACTTTAAAGTCTGACCTACAGGGTCTTTGCCCTTGCACATCGGACTTTAAAGTCTGACCTCATGCAGAGCGGACTTTAAAGTCTGACTTGCTGGTAGTCCTTAATCTGCAGATCAGACTTTAAAGTCCAACCTACAGGGTCTTTGCCCTTGCACATCGGACTTTAAAGTCCGACCTACAGGGTCTTTTCCCTTCCACTTCAGACTTTAAAATCCGAAGTGCAGGTTGATTTTGCAGTGGCTTGCATGTCAAAGTTTAAAGTCCGACTTGCAAGAGGTTTAATCCTACATATTGGACTTTAAAGTCCGACATGCATGGCACACTTAACAATTAATTGGGGCATTAATTGTTAATTTGGGGGGTTATTTATTATTTTTGGGGGTTTAGTTCTTTATTTCATTTTGCAATCTCTCCTCCTTGTGTGGCCTCTTACTTATTTCCTATGATTTCACTTCTATCATCTCGTAGATTCATTGGATTTTCATCGGTCACTTCGATTGAGGTAGGTTTTTGTTCTTTTTGGGTTTTTCCTTTTGCTTTGTTTCTTCTTTTCTTCTTCATCATCCCCTTTGTTTTTTGTTTTTGTTTTTACCCTTTCCTTCGAGGTCAAGGGCACATCAAACTTTAATGTCTGGTTGCCCTTTTGACCTCTTAGTCCATCTTATCCTTCACCTACATGTTGGGTTTCAAATCCCGACATGTAGGCTAACGGACTAAGATGAATCTCACATATCAGACTTTAAAGTTTGATATGCAGGAGATACCCTCTTGCTAACAATTTGGGTTTTAAAACTTAATGTGTTAGCAGGAGGGTTAAACCTTACATATCAGACTTTAAAGTCCAATATGTATGATGGGTTTGCCCGATTGACATGTTGGGTTTCAAAACCTGACATGTCAATCGGTTGTCCTTCTCCAACACATCAGACTATAAAGTCTGATGTGCTTGTCTTTTGAAGGGTCCTTCCCTTGCACATTGAACTTTAAAGTCCAATGTGCTAATGACTTTTTTCCAATTTGCACATCAGACTTTAAAGTCCGATGTGTCGGTGGCTTTTCCCCAACTTGCACATCAGACTTTAAAGTCCGATATGCAAGGAAGATGTTTTACCCCATGTGCAAATTTTGACTTCTAAGGTGTAGGTCAGACTTTTTCCCCCAACCTGCTAATTTTTGACAATTTTTTTCCCAAGCCTGTTCTGACTCTGAATTTTTGATCTAGTTGATAAAATTTAGTTTTTTGATAATGATGACTGTAGAAGAAGCTACTCCTCAGTGTTGAATGCAGTAATTTGCAAATGTCAATACCCCCTCACGAAAAATTAGAGCCTTCTTCAAGTCAATTGGAATCCTCACTAGGCAAGTCATTAGCAAAGAAGATGAAGTACAAGTATGATAAATACTTGAATATGTACCCAAAAAGATCAGTAGATTCCAACATCAAGGAAATCAAGGATACCGAGATTGGTCATGTTAATATGCGAGAGTTTATTGATCGAGTTGAGAAATCTCCTTCACGCCTGACAAACTTGATCAGATATGAGTTGCACAAATATGCTTCCTTCCTAGCCACAACTCATGATCCAAACTTTGTACTTGCAGTGGCAGATCATTTTGATCCAAATACAAGACAGGTTAAGGATGCTGATCAAAATGTGATCATGATATTGGATAGTGCTTTCTTTAATAGTGTATTTAAGGGTTCTACAGTCGAGGAAGTGGCTGACATTTCTCAAGAAAGTGCTCAGGATTATTATGAGAAAAATGAGGTAAAATGCAAGAAAGTAATTAATACAATTTACCTCTCTGCTGCTAGAAATTCTACCACTTCAAGATGGCCTAAATATTTCCATAGAAGTGACTTCAATGAGGAATACAATGATATGGTCACCATGTTGGCATGAGTGAAAGGTTTGAAAGATTCTCATTATTTTCAAAACTGGATGTGCTATTACATGAATATAGTTAGGAAAGGAGCTGCTATGATTGATTGGGGTGAGCAGATTAGTGATGCACTGTGCAAAATTGAAGGAGGTTAAGTTAACATTGAAATTCTATATGACCTCGTACCTAGTATATACAGTTGCTTCCATGAAGCAATATCTAGGTCAATGATGCTTTCTTTGCTATGTGGAAGTGTATGTTTGATAAAGGCTTGTAGAAGAAAAGGTTGTCAGAGGAAGCATATAACAGGGTTTCCCATTTTGGATGTGTTTTTTTTCAGTTCCCTACATTCACTTACATTTGGATAGGATGTTTCTCAGGAGAACTTTTCATTTTACCAAGGTACCCATCTGACAAAATTATACTCATGGAGTTGTGCTGACAACTAATTTATGTGCACGAAAAGAAATCAGAAGCCCATAAGAATGGATTGAAGTTCTTGAAATATATTGGCCGGTATTCAGTTTTGACTAATCCCAAGGCCAAGAACATGGAAGAGGAGATGCAATGGAATATCATGAGGAGGTTCAAGGCACAAAATAATTTTGGTTTCCATGGCATGAAGAATAAGCTCAGAAGGAACTACACCCATGTTTTTAGGTTTGAAGATGTATGGGCATATTGCCAAGATGAAGAAGACATAAGGAGAATGGATTTCAGTCATCTTACCCTAGAGCAGATTGAAAATCTGGATCTGACAAAAATACCAATGACCATGGATGATACCGATGACATAGTAGACCTAGTTTATTATGAAAAGAAGAATGTTATATTTCTCCACTCCCACCAGTGCAATGGGCAAATAAGGAGAGTAAGTCTATTACTCAAATAATTTCCCCCATTTTGGCAAATACCAATGCACGGTTGTTGAAAAAGAAGCTTAGAATGAAACAACTTCCTGCTAGTTCTGGTGATGATGATAATAGCGATGGCCTAATTGGTAAGACAACTATGGCTGAAACAAAAACCAAGAGAAAAGAAGATCAACAAGCACTACCCTCAGCCCCTGCAACACAATCCAAGGGAAAAGGAACCAAAATCAAATTCACAATTAAATGGTTTAAAAAGGTGAGTCGTCTTCAACAACGCAGGAGACAATCACAAACGAGCCAGAGAAATAGTCTACTAAGGAGACTAAGAAAGAAAAGGAGCTAGAAGAAGGTGAAATTCCTCATCAAGAGGAAGCACAGGTTGAAGAGCCAGCACATCATGGTGAAGTTAATATTCCTGCCACCTCACAGGTGCCAACCCATTCAGGGGTGGTTATTCATTCTATCGAATCTGATTCAAATCAAAAGGATGAGGAATTTGATGATGAGGAGTTCGATATGGATATGACACAGTTAGAGGCTGCTCGCCAGTTTTTCACATTAACCAATTTTTTTGGTTTGGATGATATTCCTTCATCCACTATTGAATCCTCGATGCTAGATTTTATCGAAGCTATGGAACAAGCATTTGCAGAACAACAGATGGTGAATTTGCCTTCCGCCACGGTCATAGCAGAAGTTCCACCTCTTATAAGTACTGAGACTATTTCCACTGCACCTTCCACTCTCCCATCTATGGCCGTAACTGAAGGGGTGTCAGTAGCATCTATTTTTACTACATTAGTTGGCATGTCATTGGATGCTTCAACCTTGATACCAATAGCAACATCCACAACCACTGCAAGTTCAAGTCAATTTGCTTCTGAAATACCAACTGATACTCAACAAGTGGCTACTAATCCACCCGCCAATCAAGAATTACCACCTTGGATGGAGCTAATGTAGTACCCCTACCCTAATCAATTTCTAATCTCAGTTTGACCTTGGTTAGTTTATCATAATATAATGATTATAGTCAGATGTTTTGATTTTAGTACATACCTGTTAATGTGGTTTTCACACCAATTTGTATGCAAGTTATTAATTCTCCTATTTCATATTATCAATCTCGGGCTAACACTTTCATTAAGTATATATATGTATGCATGTATGACTCTTGGTTGTAGGAGATTTCAGGTACAGTATCGCATCGGTGCGAGGTTTGTCTCCACCTGAATTCGCAGGTTTGAGTGTACCTCTTTGATCCTTAGAGTTTGGATTAGGTGGTCATAAGACCCTCATTTGATCATAGTCGTGCTCAAGTGAGCGTCGTCAGTCGTCATCGGTATTCCCTTTGGTTGGGTATGCGGGTCATCTGTCTATGTGGCTTTCTTGGGTTGCATATTTTGTGTGTGGTTAAATCGAGTAATTAATCCTTAATATTTAAATTGAGTTAATGTGTGTTTTTGCATTAGTATTTGGGGACTAAATTTAATAGGCTTCATTTTTATGTGATTAATTGTTAATTGAATTGCTCAATTCAGGTTGGTAGCAAGTTCAATTAAACGGTAAATTTTAATGTTAAATTTATTATGTTTATGTTGTTGGAAAAGAAAGATTTAAATTTAATTGAAATAGAATTAATTTAATCTTGTTGGCATTTTGGAAATAGAAAGGTTAAATTCAATCATTTGAGAAAATCATATCTTAAATTGAAAAGCAAGTTCAATTTATTGATATAGTTTAAAAGAATGATTTTTGTGAATTATTTTAAATAAAATATTTTAATTCCAAAAATAAAATTTTGGTCAAACTTCTCCCATTTAACCTAGGTTTTTGGAAAAATGTGGGAGATTGAATTTTTTTGGAAAATATTTTTGGATGGAAAAATTTTGGGGTTTTGGGAGGAGAATGGATTTTTGGAGCTTACAGATTGGGCTCTTCTTCAATCTTGCTAGGATTGCTAAGCCAGGTAGGCCTTTGGTTTATTTCATTGGCTTTTTGTTTTAAAGAAATTGTTTTGGATTTCGAAGAAATCTATTTGTGAAGATTAAAAATCTCATCTATTTAGGGGAAAATGAAACAATTGTAATTTTAATTTTAATTCCAATCCAATCCCCTCTTGTTTTGTTTCCATTCCAAATTTAGATTATGGTTGCTCTGGTTGCTTTAAAATAAAAAATAAACTTGAGTTGCCTATTTACAATAAAAAATTGTTTAAATTCCAAATAAATGCTTTCAAATTCAAACTTTAATTAGAGAAATCTGCCTGGGTTTGGATAATGGATGATAATCCTTATCATTTTTGCCAGTATGGTATTGTTTTGGAGAAATTTCCCTTCCTAAATCTGGGTATTTGGGAAATGTTGGAAACCCATGCTTTCTGAAAATAAAAATAAAATTTAAAGTCTCTCGGAGATTGTTTTTTTTATTGTGTGTTTTTTATAGTAAATAATTTAAAAAATAAAAATAAAAATAAAACCCAAACCCCACGTGGCAGGGAAATCCCCCACCATGCGGGGAAGGTAGCAAGCTACTTGTTGGTAGCAACGCTACCAATGGTAGTGTGAGCTACCAAGGAGGGGCCCACATGGGTACCTCCCCCCCCCCCCCCCTTTTCCATTTTGTTAAAAAGTTTTTTTTTTATTATAACAAATATATATATATATATATATATATATATATATATATATATATATATATATATATATATATATATATATATATATATATATATATATATATATATAATATGTTAAATTAAATTTGGGGTTTTAAAATGTATTATTTTTATTAAGTTTTAATTAATATGTTTTATTATTATATATTAATTATTAATTAATGTATATTTTAGATATATGTTAATGGTGATTTTATATATATATATAATACTTAATTTTTTTTAGTTTTGTTATTAATTATTAATTGACTACATTTTATTAATTGCGGATTAATAAATATATATATTAATTAATAGTTAATTTTGGTATTTTTCTATATGTACGTAAGGAAGTAATTTTGTGGATTTGGGAAAGCTTGCCTATTTTTGGTTCTTTTAAATGTATATTTCCTTAATTGAAAAAGTTTAACTTGGTTCTGGAAAGATGAACTTGGGCAATTATTTTCGAACCAACATGACATTTGATGTTTTATTTGAAGAGTAATATCATATTTAGTTGGTTAATGGTGTATGCGGGAAAAGCAAGTCGATGAAACTCAATATGTGAAAAATGGAGCTCAAAGAGGTTTTGCTCACACACCCACAAGACTTCTTGGTGCAAGTTATGGAGTCATGGAGAATGACTTAACTTCCCAAGGTTGGTTCCATGGTTCTCTATCTCACAAGGTCCCTCAAGCCAATTCCTTTGCTCTCAGATCATTGAGCAAAGTGGCTTAGGGATGACAAATGCAAGAACGAGGGATGCTTATGATTTAATTATGAGAGTGCATCCTATCTATGCATGATTCTACAAATGAGTAAAAACTACTTTATAAGATGCAAAGATTAGTATAAATACTATCCTAACATGTTATACTAGATAATGATTTAAGCTAATGATGAAGAAATTACTCTAAAATGCTTATTAGATTAATTTCTATTACAAAAGAGGCTAAATGCATTGATCAAATTAAGCATAAATGAGATATTGAAACCTTGCATGGAGTTGAGTATAAGTATGATGCTAAAGACTTGGATGTTTTTAAAATGGAGGAATGAGAGCTCTATTTATAGGAAAAACAGGGCAATGGATGGTCAGGATTGAAAGGGTTAATCAAGGGCTAAGTTTGAAAGTTATCAATCCATGTTTACAATTGGCACCAATGAAATGGTGACAAATGTCAACATAAGACTTGTTGAGAGGAGGGGTTGGAAACATTAAATACCTGAGAAGACATCATGGTTACCCTAGAGGGTAAGGGTTAAGGTTAGGTTAAGGTTATCCATTGGATAAAGAGTTTACCCAAAGGATAAACTTTTGTGCAAGGGTTAAAGGGATAACCATGGTCAAAGCAATGAATGCTTGATGAGACCCTTAGGTTAGATGGAGGTTGAGTTAAGAGAAAAAGTCTCTAATCATGCTAGAGGGTTGAGTTAACCATTAATGGTTTGGAAGACTTTCAAGGTTAACTTGTTGAAGACATAAAGCCTTTAATAGTTTTCAAAGACTTTGAGGGTTTGAGAAGTGACTTCCTCTTGCTTAGGGATGTGACAATATTTAGGAAATGGATTAGGCTAAATTGGAAGTGATTAGAAGAGTCTAGAAGAGTTTTAGAAAGGGGTTTGAGAGGCAAGTGGGAGATGTAGGAAAATGCAAGTGGGTAAGGAATAATAGAATTTAATTAAAATAAATTATTTTATTATAATATAGTTGCAACTTGCATTTGTAGGATTTGGCAAGTGGGGGGATTTAATTAAATGGGCTAGAAGGGGGGGTTTTAATTAAATGTAAATTTAATTAAATGGCTTAGATAGAAGAAGGGGTTAATTAAATAAATTGATTTATTTAATTTAAATGATGTAGAGGACATAAGTGATTTTAACTAAATAAATTGAATAATTTACTTAATTAAATAGAGGAATGTGGGAGATTTAATTAAATTAGATTTAACTAAATAGAGAACTGAACATAAAATATTCATTTGGGAATATGATCATTTTTATACGTCTACATTTTGCCCCTCTTTGAAGTGACGTGTGTGCACATGTTGATTCAAAGAAAATGATGTGTCGTCTAGATTTTGGTTATGATCAGTGTGATGTCATGCTAAGATTTTATGTTGTGCCCCAGTTTTGATAAATGATGCCCTTGATATGAAGAATTGATGTCGAGATTTGATGTGATAATGCCCCCTCAGGAGATGAATCAAAACATTTGACCATTTTGTTTGAAATATTTTGATAATTTTTATTGCATTTTAAAATTTTGGTTATGTTGAATGTGTTTTAAGTTTGATTCATCTCTCGATAAGTATGTTGAGAAAGGCAGGTACGAGATACCGCGAGCAGTGTAGGCTTGCCCCAACGTAACCCTAATTTGTTTCACCCTATAAAAGGAGAAAAGTGATTCCTTTTGGCTCATTTGTGTGTGTTGACTTTGCAGATAGCGATATTTAGTGAAAAGACAACATGCCTATTCCCTATTCTTCTCATCGATTTGAGCGCGTTCAGAGGCATCAAAGGCCTGCCACGTACGGAGCACCAGTAAGTCAACTGTTTTGACCCTTCTTTGTTTTTTGATTTTGTTGTTTTGGATTATTTTTGTGGATTTTTTACGCGGATTTCATGTTTTAGCGTATTAGGTTGATAGAGTAGCGCATACAAAAACTTTTGTAGCACGTAGGGTAGTTAAAATAGGGTAGCGTCTGAGGTTTTTAGGGTAGCACATCATGAGGTTAGGTTGGCACATTGAATTAAGTTAGCACACGGGGGATACAGGGTAGCGTGTCAGGTATGAAGAGTCGCGCATAGGGATTACCTAGTGCAGAGGGCTTGTAGGGGGTCACAGGGGTAGGTTAAGATAGTGCATAGGGCTGACCTAGTGCATAGGGTCTAATAGGTCACACGTGGAGGGAATAGAACAGCGCATAGGAATCCAGTAGCACTTAGGGTGGATTAGTTGGCACGTAGGGGAAATAAGATAGCGCGTAAGGTCAGTTTAGCGCATAGGGTGGACAGAATAGCGCTTCGTGAGGAAAGGATAGTGCATGGGAAAAAATTTTTGGTAAAGGTTGTGTTTTTGGAATGAAGAAATTTTTTAGAGTGATGCTAGTGTTGTTAGGATGGGTGTAATTGTATTGATTTTGCGTGTCTGTTGTCTTTATTTGGTCCAATATGAGTTCCGATTCAACTTGATTTGATTTTCAATGATTCAAGTTGATATAAAATTGATGTTTGATATGGAGATGATGTGTTGTGTTTTGATATGGATTTTTGATATCAGTTTGTGGAGCTTGAAGTGTGTTACAAGCTGTTTTGATTTATGGAACTTGAGTTGTTTTACAAGTTTGATATGGATGTGGAACTTGAGTTGTTTTACAAGTTGATATGAATGTGAAACTTGATTTGTGTTACAAGTTGATGTGAATGTGAAACTTGATTTGTGTTACAAGTTGATATGAATTGAAATGACGTGGAACTTGAGTTTAATTTGTTCAAAGTTTTCAAGTTTTTGATTTTGATATCCATGTGTTTTGGTGAGGGAACTAATATTGGATTTGTTTTCTTTTTGACAAGATTGGCTTGGAGTTATGCAGTCACAGGAGCGATTTTCGTAGCCATGGTCCTTGATACTGCGACTGACATAGGTCGATAGAGATATTATTGAGAGGTGTGGTCTGTCGTCATTACTAGATATGCCTTGGTTTATTGTGAACCGGGGTCTATTGACAACTCTGGCTGAGAGGTGGCATAGTGATATGAACACCTTTCATTTAGCGACGGGTGAGATTATAGTGACCCCGGAGGATTGCTATCGGATTCTTCAGATTCCAGTGGTGGGGGCCTTGTTACCATGTGAGCAGACTGAGGAGGGTGGTACAGAGGTACTTTGTCAGGTGTTTTAGGATGATACTATTTGTGGGTATGAGATCCCATGGCAGAAGTTCCTAGATTTAGATTATGCACTGGCAGGTTTCATGGGTGGTTTTCTATGTCCTGACTGTAGGTTGAAGGGACTATCAGTGGGATGGGGATTGGTGTTGGAGGACATGGTGACACAGGGTCACCAATATGCATGGGGGTCAATGATGTTGGCTCATTTATACAGGGATCTACATCAGGTGGTGTATTTGGGATAATACAGTTTGTCAGCTGGAGTGATACTGCTATAGGTATGGGCTTGGGAGCATATTCCTGCAACCAGGCCATTGGTGGACAGGGATAGGCCTGTTGGGGGCTCGTATGCATATGGTTACCGAGGGGTAGTTGTCCAGTGTAAGCTGGGCAAACTGGAGCATTGGAGGAGAGTATTGGATGATATTGATACGGCCGTCTGGCGACCATATACAGGTTGTGAGGTATGGGCTGAGGACGGGATGGAGATACCTCATGTATTTATGTCCCGGTATTTGATAGGGCGGATGCCCTTTATGATTGAGAGGTTTTTGCATAGTCGGGTATTGCAGTAGTATGGGCGCCAACAGGGGATACCTCAGGGAGCATGTTTGTATGCTCGACGATGGCAGGATGTTCTAGATTGGGGACCTACAATTGATAGTACGGTGGCAATGGAGGAGTGCTTCCATTTGGTTGGTTAGATTTGGGATTATGCCCCAGAGATAGTAGATGCAGGCATGACAAATGAGTTCGTGATACTTTTTGCAGCATGTGTAGTGGCTCAGATATCAGATCCAATGGAGATGATTCCCGCATTTGATGATGAGGAGGATGATCAGTGAGGGGAGGGTGGTGAGGAGATAGAGGGTGGAGGTGGTGACAGAGGGGGTGATGATGGAGGTGGTGGAGGACATAGGCATTTTTCTAGAGGGAGATTGGATCAGGGGAGGAGAGGAGATAGGGGTGACAGAGGTCTTCGGGTAGAGAGAGGAGTGCGACGGGTGTGGGGGATAGGGGGAGAGGAGGTTTGGCGATTGGAGCTGGGGATGAGAGGGGTGCTGGAGAGGTGATAGCAGTGGTGGGAGGTGAGGATGAGTTTAGACGACTAGCTCAGAGGAGGAGATCAGATGTGTTACCCCCACCAACACTAAGGACGGGTAGAGGGACAGGAGCTACCCCTTCATAGGTACTGGTGCAGATGTAGATTCTGACTCATGCAGAGGATATGCAGATTAGATCACTGCAGTTGTCAGTACAACACTTGCAGACACAGATGTTGGCACAACAACGTTAGATTGCACTGCTGACCACAAAGTGAGATACGACTTTGGAGTAGTTGGGTCAATTTGAGGAGTTTGTAGCGAGTTTGCAGAGAGCTGCAGTAGGTGGGCCGATGAGAGATACATTGAGGGAGCTGGCTTTGAGATTCAGGGAGGTGGAGTACTATTAGCAGCATTATGAGGAGGTAGTTCCTAGAGGGCGTCGAGTACCGATTTTTACACAGTCGAGATCTAGTCGATCTTGAGAGATGGGGACGAGGACGGAGAGAAGAGGCGTGACAAGGCCTCATAGACAGGATCCTTCTGGAGATCCAAGTGCTGGGACATCTATAGTGAGACCGTCTCCTTTAGGAGATATTCATACCTGAGAGACATTGTCTCTATTGTATTTTGATCATTTTGTTGTATCAAACATGACATATTTTGTACATTGATCCATTTTTTAGATATATAGATGACATCGTTTTCGTTGATTCCATGTGATGTGTTTTATGATTTTATGCTATGTGAATATTTTTTTATGATGATGATGTATGTTTAGATGTATCAAATAAAATGATGTGAGATGTATCTTGAAAATGAGATTTATAATTATGATATGCTGTGAGATTTATCTTGAAAATGAGATGTATGATTATGATATGCACCTAATTGTAAAATGATATGCAACTAATTGTAAAATGATATGCAACTATTTGTAAAATGATATCGAACTATTTGAAAAATGATATGCAACTAATTGTGTTTGAGCATCCTCATTCTACATTTGTCATCCCTGTATAGCCACATGTTGTTTGCTTTCTTTGTAAGTATCATCATTGAGCATTGATTTGTTTGGGATATGTTGAAAATTTATACAAGCATAATGGTATAAATGAACCATAATGACCTAAGAAAAATTTACATGATTTTTGATTTTGCAAGATAGCACAAGCATCAAGGTATAATTGAATTAGGATGACCTGAGTGTAGATTGCGGATAAACAGACAAGATTAAACCATTTGTATGTGTAAAGTGGATTCATGCCTTCAGTGATATGTTTAGAATCACATCTCGAGACAAGTATCTACACAGTACAGATGATCGCCTCACAGACAGAAGACTAAGAAAATATTGGAGTCCTCACGACATTCTCTAGCTTTGAAGCATTTGTAAAAAATGTAGAGGATCCAATAATTCAAAAAGTTCAAGTGCAAAAATAGTCAAAACTTAATGCTAGATGCAACATTTGATACTTCAAAAAATCATCCATCATGTTTTATGAATCCCGTTAAGTGATCAATGTGTGGTTTGAGTGTTATTGTTTTTGCTGGATATGATGTTCTAAGTTTTGTGACAAGTTTTTGACATTTTGAAATTTTTGCAAGTTCTGATCCGAATTGGCCCTAGCTGAGTGTGCCCCTAAATATGGATATGTATAGTGATTTCCAAACCATGGTGGGATATAATGAAAAGGATATGTTGATAAATCAGGATAGTGACTACGCTAAGTATGTCCTAAATGGATATGGTGATAAAACTATCAGGCGATGGCCGATGTGACTGTGGATAGAATGGTATGATAGATAGAGGAGCTGTCCTTTCACAAAAGTGCCTGTTTGCCAAGTTTTCATCAGTTGCTTTTATTGTACCTATGTATTTTCTTTTTCTTGATTTTTTCTTTTGATCTTGCTGATTTCTAGGATTTTCTTTGAGTACTAGGTCACCAATTTTAAAAATGCAGGGAATGACTTTCTGATTGTAGCTCCTGCACATGCGTTGTTGATATGCTTTGAGATGAGTGTAGGCACGTTGGCATCATTCATCTAGAATTTCAAGCTCTTGCAATCTATTAACTTGATACTCTTCATCTAGAATTAGGCCTTTCAAAGAGACTCTGAGAGATGGAATTTCTACCTCCAATGGTAAAATCACCTCTGATCCATATACCAATGAATATGGTGTAGCTCTTGCAGGTGTGCGGATGCTAGTTCTATATGCCCAAAGTGCTGGATTGAATTGTATATGCCAATCTTTGCCTGCATCATTTACTGTTTTCTTTAGGATTTTCAATATGATTTTATTGGATGCCTCTACTTGACCATTCCCCTGTGGGTAGTAAGGTGTAAAAAAATGATGTTGGATTTTGAATTTTTCACATAGTTCTCTTACATCTTGGTTTTTGAAAGGTCGCCCATTATCTATGATGATGGAGCTTGGAATGCCATATCTGCAAATTAGATAATTAAGGATAAAGGAGGCTATCTATTTTCCAGTTACTGTGGTCATGGGGACTGCTTCAATCCACTTGGTAAAGTATTTTGTTGCCGTGATAATGAACTTGTGTCCATTTGAAGTTGAAGGATGAATTTTGCCTACCAAGTCTAATCCCCACTGACAAAAGGGCCAGGATGTTGTGAATGGTTGTAGTTCCTGTGCTAGTGCATGTATAAGATTACCATGGATTTGGCATTTAGGACATTTCTTTGCAAAATGATAAGAATCCTTTTCCATTGTCGGCCAATAATATCCCATTATTAGAAGCTTTTTAGCAAGAGTAGTACCACTAGAATGTGTGCCATATATACCTTTGTGAAGCTCGTATAAAGCAAAGTCAGATTCATTATGATCAAGGCAACAAAGAAGAGTACCATCTAGACCTTGACGATATAAAGTATCAGCAGTAAGGGTATAACAGGCAACTTGTCAGATAAAGTTACGTTTTTGGTTTCAGGATAGGTCAATGGGTAGGATATTATTCTTTAGATAGTCATATATTTGGCCATATAATGGAGAGTCAGAACCAATTAAGGCATAGATAACATGGGAATCAGAATGGTCATAGGCTGGGGAGAACAGTTGCTCTACCAGAAACTCATAATGACTCTGTTGCTCTGGAATTTGTAGTAATGAAGTGATAGTAGCCATTACATCAGCTGCTTTGTTATTCAACCTTGGTATTTGCTCGAAGGTGATGTGTACAAAATATTGTTTGAAATCATCCACCATTCGCTTGTATGGTAGTAGCTTGTAATCCTTTGTCTGATAGTCATCATTAATTTGATTGATAACCAGTTGTGAGTCTTTGTAGAATTTTAATTCTATGATTCTCCATTCTACTGCCATTTTGATGCCTATGACTAGTGCCTCATATTCAGCAATGTTATTTGTGCATGCAAACATAAGCCTATGTGATCTTGGTATGGTGTGTCCTTCAGGGGTGATGAATAGAATGCCAACATCTGAGCCATGTTGTGTGAATGATCCATCAAAGTATAAGTTCCATTATTTTGTAGAGATAGCAAGAATGTCCCTGTTTGGAAATTCAATCTCCATAGTTTGTTTTCCAAGTAATGGTGCTTCAACTAGTCAATCTGCAATTGCTTGTCCTTTGATAGCTCATTGCTCTACATAGTGGATATCAAATTCACTGAGAATCATGACCCATTTAGCTAGTCTTCCTGCAAGAGCTGCTTTGCTGAGTAAATATTTGAGAGGATCAATTTTTGCTACTAGTTTGATGGTGTGAGCTAGCATGTAGTGCCGAAATTTTTGAGAGGCAACTACCACTGTTAGACAAGCCTTCTTGATAGGGAGGTAGGGTAAGGTGTTGCCCAATAGGCTAGTATGTTTAATAAGTGATAGGTCCTTGCTGGTTTCAAGGTGTAATCAACAAAATCAAAGTGCAAGAGGTTTAACAACAACCTAGCAACTCTCCTTGATCCACCTCCCTAATTCCAACTCTTCTTGGTTGCTCAAAGGCTTCAACACCATAGCTTTAGGCTTTGTGTTCTGACACCTTAATCTCTCATTTGGGATTCATTTCCTCTGTCCCTTACCTTCTCTTTGACTACACAAGGTCTCCTTTTGTTGGTTTACAAGTTGTTGTCAATTTTTGCTCCCAATGGGTGACTTTAGTTGTCTATGTTTTGGGGTGTAGAAGCCCTTTCAAGTGCTACAAACTGATTTATGGAGTCTAACTCACTCAAAGTGTCAATTTTATGTAAGTTCAACTTGTTTCAATTGGGATTGAAGGTTTTTATGCTTTACAACCCTCTTTGTTGCACCCGATTTGACAAAAACCCAATTTTTAGGCCTCAAACAAGCTACAAGGAATTAGCCCTCCTTTTGGGGTTTTGAGATCACCCTGCTCCAGTGATGGACTTCCAAACAAAAAAAAGTTGATATTCAGACACCCTTTTGGGAGTTCTTGAATATTTTCGAAGTTTAGGGGTCCCTAAGGCCTTCTCTGTGACTGTCCCAAAGATGGGCACCAAAAGGAGGGTTTGTAAGGGTTTTGACAGAAAAATTTGACTTACATGTTAGAGACCTTCAATGTGAACCATAAAAAATTGATTCTACCATGTCACATGTTAATTAGGCCACAATAAAGCAATTTGCACCTCTAAAGGTTAAAGAACAAGGTTTTACAAAAAGTTGCTCATGAGGGGTATGCAACAATGACAACTTTTCATTTCTAGCTTTCAACAAACACATCTTTAGCATGAAACCAATTACACTCTAGAACATGAGCACATGTCTATCATTAGAGACATAGAGAATCACATTAACCCTGCACAAAAGGCATTAGGCAATTACAAAACAAAACGTTGTTCACTGTCAAGTTAATTGTGACTGCATTTTGCCCTCTCACTGCCTTTTCACTTTGGACCTGCACTTTACACTATTTTGTTCTCTTTAGCAATGCTCTATCTTTAGTTTCTTGTTGACCTTCAAACCTTCTATTTTGAAGAGGATGATTACATATACAACTTCAACAAAAATGCAAAAATCGGTCATAGATGACTGTGACAGCCAACTGGGCATTACAATCTTGCCTAAGGATCATTAATTGATCTTTGATAGTTTCAAGGCCCATGGACAAGACCAAAAAACCACTCCTTGTTCTTGTTTGCAAGCAATTAGAAGGAGGTACAATGCTTTACAAACTCCAATGTATGATGGAGAGTAAGCTAGTGAAAGGAAATTAACTCCAAAACAGTGACTCACTATCTTTTACATAATTTTCACAAACTAAAAATGCAATCATCCTCATTATGGCTTAGAAAGCCTCCTTGACCTGACATACAACCTTAAACATCAAAGTAAGTATGTCCATCTGATAAATGCATTTGCTATAGAATAGAAAAGCATCAAATTTCTTCAAGGACCCTAGCCAAATGGCACACTTGCCTAGGGCTCTATGGCCACAAAACTCCTTGCACATGCATTCTTGAAACCAAAACATGTATTTACATAATTTACAAATTGACCAGCTGGTTCTTGAGAAGCCATGAACATTTTAGGACTTCAAGAAGCCAAGCTGGTCAAGCATCCTTGCTACTTTCCTAGACAAGGCAGTGAAACTATCAAAGCAAACCAATTTTGCTAAAAACTCAAAACTTGATGAAATCAAATGCCACCAAAGGGAAAATTTTAAGAAAACATAGTAGAATCTGAAAATGCAAGAACAGTACGGCCAAGTATAGCAGGTGTACGAACTGTTGCTCACATAAAGTTAGAAACTAGGGGAAAACAAGATAAATTAAGTGCAAACTTTCAAAATGCTTGATAACTCCAATTGATCAACCCTTACAATAGTTCAAACAGGAGAATAAATATCTCTCCAAGTTGGTTAGCCTCCTGTACAGACAGGTACATGTCCAAGAGCACTTAAAATTTGACACTTTGATGTCTAAATGACAACTTTTGATGCCTAGATGATGCAAGGTTGATCTCAAAAACTACAAAACACTTAAAAACACAACTCACACCTACAAAACAAGCACAAAACATGTCTAGACACTTTCAAAACAAAAACACATTAAAAACTCACTTTTTACAACATTTTGCTAGGCAACTCCAAACTGGCAATTTTGAGCAAAAAATGAAAACAGGAAACCAAAACCACACAATGAGTTCAAAACTCATCCAAATAACTTAAAAAAACACAAAAATAACTAAAACAACCTGTAGCGTCCTAAAATTGTAACACTTGCAATTTCGACTGCATTTCGGTCTTCACGATGGCGACGCAACATGCAACCTGAATGGAGACCCCAAAACTTGCTCACGACACTGAAAACTGCATTTTTCAAGCACCCTGGCCTGAACCTCCTTGCACCCTGCTGTCCCGGGAGGTGGGACCAGAGCGCCTAGCGCCCTGGTCCCCAGGACCATGGCGCCCAGCGCCCTGGTCCCTGGGTCCTATTTTGGGCCCGGTCTCCTAAGGGGCTCGGGTCTTTTTGTTTGCAATTTGGAAATTAACTTTCCCTGGTCGGCCTAAGGTCGGGAAAATCAGTCTATCAGCCCTAAATGACAAGTATATAAACTACATTTTTCTCTCTCATTTGGGATGGATGAAGAGGATATGTGTACAAAGCGTGGAAATTATATTCAAGCATTCAAGCATTCAAGCATTCCTTCAAGCAATTGATCATTTCAAGTCTCCATTCAAGGCTAAGTGTTGCATTCAAGACAAGGATTCAACCATTGAAGAGGAGATCACATACTACATGCTACAACATACAACATACAACATCTAAACCTTTGCACATAAGGATACAAACATCCTTAGAACAAGGTATTAGTACTTGTTTTACATACATTTACATTTACAGCTCTTGCTCATTTCTTGGTTAATTCCAAAACTGGGGTTTGACCTAAAGGCAAACCCCTAATCCCTAACCCCCCAATCGTCTTCGCTTTTCTGTGTGTAGGTTGCAGGTACGCGGTTGAAATTGAAGATCTGGAATCCTTGTGCAGAGACGAATAGATCCCCCTTCGTTTTGCGGATTTTTCGGAGGACTGTGGCACCGGGCGCCATCGTCCTAACAAATTTTGCTCAAATTTGCAGGCAGTGTCGTATCGACATTTTACTGCTAATTCTAGGTCCGCAGCTTCGTCCTATAAGCCGAACTCAGTTTATAAGCGAATCTTTATGACTTTCTATGCATGCTTAGCTTAATTTCCTTAACAACATTCTTTACAAAAGAGGGTAGCCTTGCTTTCCTAACCCTTGAAATTCATTTAGCATCCAATCTTGCATTGCGTGGGATTGGATCTTATGAGTTTCAACCCCTCTTTTGAATGTAAAGTCTCTCCCCTAAGTGAAAAACCATCGAATCCTAGCGAACCTCCCTTCTCTCTCCTCGGAGTCGGAAGAGGGGAGAACAACTAGGGTTCGATCGCGATTTTTCCGCTTTACATTTTGGTGAACCCGACGTGAACATCCTTTCTGATTTTTCATGCTTAGATCTGAAAAAATTGATTACATTTCCATGTTTGATCTTTTGCAAAATTTTAGAGGTGATTGCATAAAAACCCTAAATTTTCTTTTTGGTAATTGAACTTGCGAAATGTCTAAATGTTAATGCCTGTTTCAGATCTGCCTTTCTATTACAAATTTTCAATTCATATTTGTGCTTTAATTCTGAAAATTAAGTGGTTAAATGTCAAAACCCTAATTTTTGAAACCCTCTTAATTCAACCTTTGTCTGACAATTTGACCAATCAAAACATCTCCAAATCAGCTGTAACTTTGGATTCCGCAATAAAATCACAATATCTTTCATCCCTGAAAATTTGGAAAAAAGTTGCGAGGACCGTGTTGCACTCCGAGCGCCATCGTCCCCGACATTTTTTCCAAAATTTCGGGAGTGAGATCTTGCTGTATTTTCCTGCTAAAATCCAGAATTTTGGCTGATTTTATCAATTATAACACTTTCAAAATTACAGTCAAAGTTGGTTTTGCGATTGCTTGGTCTAAGGCTTCTAATCATTCAAAAGTCATTGAAATTAAAATTTTGTGTCAAAATTGCGTTTTTTATTATCATAAATCTGAAAATTATGTTTGCAATCATTCGAAATTTCAGTGCTTTATTCAAATTCTTGCATTTTGTGACTTTTGAAATTAAGTGCTTAATTACAACAACTTCGATTTCCGCTTTCAAAATTGAATTTTGCGTGAAATTGAGTCAATTTTTGAATTTCAAAATTTGCATTGCTTTTGACTCTCCCTCTAAAATCATAAAATTCAAAATTTCAGTTTCCCTCTCTTTTTCAAAATTCAAATTTTGCATTTTTTGACAATCTTGGTAGGGTTCAATTTCGAGATTACAACTTTAATTTGGCCTATCTACAGATCGTAAAATCACTCAATTTTTTCAGATTAGCTCTAAAATCATCATACCTTTCATCCCTGCAAATTTCGAAAAAAGTTGCAGGGACCGTGTTGCACTCCGGGCGCCACGGTCCCGGGCATTTTTTCCAAAATTTCGGGAGACTGTTGTGATTGCATTTAACAGCTTAAATCCAGAAGATTGGCTGATTTTACTGAAAATTGCTACCTCTAAATTCAAAATCTTCTCTCTCTTTCTAGTGCATGAGTTTTACAACAATAAGCCCTACTTACACTATTCCCGTTAGACGAAGCCTTAGAATTAAGTCCTTCCAAGGTTTAATTACTGAGGAGATGGAACCTAATTTGAATAGCCTTTTTAACGAGGACATGGGTAATTCCTCTAATCCTCCTAACGATGAAGAAGCTCTCCATGAGGTTTCTGTAGAACAACTTTCGAAATTGGATAACCAATTTGACGATTTTTGACAATGGATGTCTCAAGAATACCCTGATAGTCAAGCTCTTCCTTTAATTGAGGGTCTAAAACGTATGCTTCAAAGTGATAAGAATGGAATTGATATTTTGCGTGGTATTGCACACATTGTGGATTCAAATGTGATGCCTATGAAGAGTTGTGCCGAAACCTTAGGTTATACACAACCTCCTACACAAGACAATCATTCTATTCCTTTGACGACTCCTATTGCTAGTATACCTACCTTTACATCAAACATCATGGCTACCTCTATACAAGACATTCCTCCTGTGATCACCAGTCATGGGGGCAATCCCTCTTCTTCAATTAACCCTATTCCTTCATTCAATCCGACTTCTTCATTTATTCCTCCAATGAGTGTGCCTATTATATCATCACAAATGAACATGACGCAAGGGGGCAATTCATTTAATCATTCTATACCTCCTTGTAGTGTTCCTCCTGTCCAATCATCTCCTATGACTAATTATCATAGGGTCCCACCACCTTACTCTCTACCTTCTTTCAATAACATAACACCTCCATCTCAATCTAACACATCCAATATGAACTCTTCGACTGAAGCGACCATTAACAATCTTGCACAAACTGTCTCTTCTTTACAACAACAAATTGCCTCTATGAATCAATCTAAGTTTAGTGTGCCCACATTTGATGTTGCGAGCCCACTTTCTCTTGACATTGTCCGAGCTATTCCTCCTAAACATGTTGAAATCCCACATTTGGAACTTTATAATGGTAAAGGAGATCCTCTAACACATGTTAAGACTTTTCAAACAATTTGTACCGATTTTGCTTATGACCAAAGGTTGCTTGCAAAACTATTCACTAGAACATTAAGAGACAAAGCCCTACAATGGTATTGCTCATTGCCTTCCTATTCTATTACTTCTTTTGAACAACTTGCAAATGCTTTCATTCAACAATTTCAAAACAATATAAGTCCTAAAGTTACTTTGATTGATTTAATGCATTGTAAACAAGGTGTTAAAGAAAAAGTGACTGATTTCATTGGTAGATATAAGCATTTGTATGCTCAAATTTCTTTTCTAGTGCCTGACAATGATATTCAAAGAATCTTTATTTCTAATTTACAAAAAGATATTCGAGACAAACTTCTGTTTTCTGAGTTTACTTCTTTCCAACAGTTGTGCGCCACTCTTCACAATTATCAACTGACTGTGAGTCAAATGGAACAATCACATCCTATGGCTCCGAGTGATAAGGGTGATAGCAGTCAACAACCATTTGGGAAGTTTAAACCGAACAGAGATTCCATCAAATTCAATGAAAACATCATCAACAACAATGTGAATGCAGCATCAGGTGTGCCTCCTATTTCTAAATTTTTCAAGAAAGAAAGAAAGTATACTCCTTTGAATGAATCATTGCATAGTATTATGAATAAGTTATTGGAACAAAATGTGCTTACTCTTCCTCCTATAAGACAAATTGATCCTGCAAAGATTACTTCACCTTATTTTGATAACAAAGCTTTTTGTCAATTTCATCGTCAGCCTGGGCATGATACTGAAAAATGTTTTTCTTTAAAGGGTAAAATTCAAGATTTGATTGATAATAATACTATTTCTGTTTCTGGAGTGAATGATAAAGGCAATACATCTGTAGCTCCTCCTAATCAAAATCTTTAGATTTTCACTGATCCATTACCTTCTCATACCTCTAATGCGATTGAGACTAATGATTCCTCTCTCTCATCTGATGGTCTTGTGTCTATGACTCCGAATGTGATTAACTTCGTAGAGCAGCAAGAAAACCCTAAAGAACCTTCCATCACATTTGATTCTAGCGAAACCATTAGGGCACCTGATGGTCCTTTATACATAGTTTCAAAAGTCAAGAATACACCTTGCCGTGGAGTGCTTATTGATCCTTCGTGCATGATTAATGTTATTACTGAAGAATTTCTTTTTACTTTGCAATTGAATCAAGTGATCTATGACAAAACAGATGTGATTGTGAAATTATTTGATGCATTTTCTTCTCCTGCAATTGGTTCTATTACATTGCCTATTGAGGTCCATAACAAATCTCTTGATGTGAACTTTGCTATTATTCCATCTTCCGAACAATTTCGTGTGAAGCTTGGCTATCCTTGGCTATCTTCCATGAAAGCTATTGCTTCTCTTATTCATAAGTGTTTGAAATTTCCCCATAATGGTGAAGTTGTTACTGTCAATCATAGTCTCTTTAAACCAGCTGAAAGAACCTCTAGTGTTCCTCTTGATTACTTTTGGCCTAAACAATTCCAATCTCTTCCTCCGCGAAGTGATCATCTTTTCAAATCTTATCAAAAGTGGAAAACAGATATGATCCTATCTCTAAGTGAACCTGGAACACCTAAACTTGACATTCCTATCATTCTTGAGAAGGAAGTTCTTCCTTTGAAAGATAAAACTAATGTCTTTCCTCAAGAAGATTCCCAACCCATCCCTATGGATGTGACTATGTCTATACCTAATAAACTTCCTAAGAGTAGACCTATACCTCCTCGTCATGATGGACTCGGTCTTCTCCCTAAACCAAATATTCCTCCTTTATATGGAGCAGTTCCTCCTCCTTCTTTTTATAGAGAGAAGAGACCTTCTTCTTCTCCTATTATCCAGCCTAAGAGACCACAACCTAAACACCCAAGTGCTAAGGATGAGAACATTCCTCCTCCTCAGTCTTCGCAACTTCCTACTAAGACTAGACGAAATCGTTCTGCACGTAAACGCCGACGAAAGCGTTGTCTTAGAGCTCAGGCAGCTGTTTCTCAAACTTTACAATCTCCAAAAACACCTTCAACAAGCATTATTCCATTTTCTCCTCAGCCGGACATTGAGCCTAAATCGCCTAAACATAAGATGCATGATGGTCTTGATCTGGTGCGAGTTAAAGATCCTATTTTTATAAATCTTGATGATGATATAGATGAAAATGTTACTCCTCTTACTTCTGATAGTGAATATGAACTTGTTGATGTCGATAACCATTTATCTACTGAATTTTCTAAAGCACTTATCCTATCTCCTAGATAAGAACAATGTGGCTCGGAACATGAACATAGCCCTTGTTTGGATCTTGTGATAGCTCCATCTGCTGTGTTGGATGTTCCTCCTCTAGCGTGTTCCCTGCCTTCCCGAAACATTGATCAGCAAGATCGGGGGGTAGATGACGTGCTAGACTAGTTACATTAGCATAGTAGACTCTCTCCCCCTCTCTTGTGTTACTTCTTCTATATGTTATTCTCATTCTTCTATTTGTTGTCCTTGGTGTTGTCTACTTGAGGATGATGCAAAGCATTGAGATCTCTCGATCTCTCTCATGTTGACTCAAAAGACACATGTGTTCCCTTCTTCTAGGTGACCTTCCTTGATTGGGGAATGAAGAACAATTATGCATACATACATATGATATATATACATGAATTATCATACAACATACTGACCCCGAGGAAAGCGAAGTCACCTTGTGCTTTGTGTTTTGTGTCTATTATCCTTGGGTTTATCTCACACTTGGGGGCTAAATCCTTGTGATAACGTGCTCCTTTTCTTTCTCATTTCTTATGTGTATCACTACATTAAAACAATCAGCCCCGGTGAGGCATGTGCTTTAACGTAGGGGGGCATACATCCCGTTCATATCTTTTCAAGATACTTGAAAATTTCTTGGTAAATTTAACCTTGCCTTGAAAATTTTTGATATCTTTCTTGCATGACTCATAGTGAGGGAACCTTACTACTGACAGTCATGGTTCTCCTTCGTGATCTTCCCTTTTACTTTGTCAATCAAAGTTGTAAGATCCTTAGTCCACTGGGGGCTTGGTATATCTTGCCTCCTTGACGTGGTGAAAGTCTTTCAATGTTGTTTCCTTGTACTTTACCGGAAGTATGAGCATACATACTCCCGCTAAAGTGGGGGCTAAATGTAGCGTCCTAAAATTGCGACACTTGCAATTTCGACTGCATTTCGGTCTTCACGATGGCGATGCAACATGCAACCTGAATGGAGACCCCAAAACTTGCTCACGACACTGAAAACTGCATTTTTCAAGCACCCTGGCCTGAACCTCCTTGCACCCTGCTGTCCCGGGAGGTGGGACCAGAGTGCCCAGCGCCCTGGTCCCCAGGACCATGGCGCCCAGTGCCCTGGTCCCTGGGTCCTATTTTGGGCCCGGTCTCCTAAGGGGCTCGGGTCTTTTTGTTTGCAATTTGGAAATTAACTTTCCCTGGTCGGCCTAAGGTCGGGAAAATCAGTCTATCAGCCCTAAATGACAAGTATATAAACTACATTTTTCTCTCTCATTTGGGATGGATGAAGAGGATATGTGTACAAAGCATGGAAATTATATTCAAGCATTCAAGCATTCAAGCATTCCTTCAAGCAATTGATCATTTCAAGTCTCCATTCAAGGCTAAGTGTTGCATTCAAGACAAGGATTCAACCATTGAAGAGGAGATCACATACTACATGCTACAACATACAACATACAACATCTAAACCTTTGCACATAAGGATACAAACATCCTTAGAACAAGGTATTAGTACTTGTTTTACATACATTTACATTTACAGCTCTTGCTCATTTCTTGGTTAATTCCAAAACCGGGGTTTGACCTAAAGGCAAACCCCTAATCCCTAACCCCCAAATCATCTTCGCTTTTCTGTGTGTAGGTTGCAGGTATGCGGCTGAAATTGAAGATCTGGAATCCTTGTGCAGAGACGAACAGATCCCCCTTCGTTTCGCGGATTTTTCGGAGGACCGTGGCGCCGGGCGCCATCGTCCCGACAAATTTTGCTCAAATTTGCAGGACAGCGCCGTATCGACATTTTACTGCTAATTCTAGGTCCGCAGCTTCATCCTATAACCCGAACTTAGTTTATAAGCGAATCTTTATGACTTTCTATGCATGCTTAGCTTAATTTCCTTAACAACATTCTTTACAAAAGAGGGTAGCCTTGCTTTCCTAACCCTTGAAATTCATTTAGCATCCAATCTTGCATTGCGTGGGATTGGATCTTATGAGTTTCAACCCCTCTTTTGAATGTAAAGTCTCTGCCCTAAGTGAAAAACCATCGAATCCTCGCGAACCTCCCTTCTCTCTCCTCGGAGTCGGAAGAGGGGAGAACAACTAGGGTTCGATCACGATTTTTCCGCTTTACACAACCTTTCCAACTCAAAGCTAATAAAAATCAAACTTGCTCTCAAACCTATGTTGAAAATGAGGCCTAGGTGCTCCTGCACGACTTCTCAATGAATGTGTAGTTGAGTTCATGTCTGTTCAATGTCCTGCTGTAGCGTCGTAAATTGTACGCACTCACTAGGGTGGTACAATTTCACACCTTGTTTAGCACCCGCCTTAGTGCATTTTTCATTCTGCATTGCATCTCTCCTTAAGCACTTAATTAATCAAATTAATTAGGTCTAAGGTCCTATTTCATCATTCTCTACATCATAAAGTTGGGCCCTTTCACTAAAGTGCGCCCTTCGCATTTTATTCCTCCAATACATCACTTAATCAAAAACCCTAATTAAGTCCTATTTCGAACTTGGGGGCTTGGTTTCGGGGTCAAAACATCTCGAAATCACCTGTAACTTCGGGATTCTCTCTAAAATCATCATATCCGACGGCCCTGAAAATTTGGTGAAAAGTTGTCGGGACCGTGGCGCCCGGTGCACATGGTCCTGGACATTTTTCCCAAAATTTTAGGAGCATGATCCAATCATAAAATAAAGCTTAACCCCAAGAAATTGGCGGGATATTCAATCTCTAGGTCGGCCAAAAGACGAATTTGCGATCTAGGGTTTCATACATAAGAGCTCTCTTTCTTCATTTGAAGGGATCCGATTTTTGGTTTCCAGGAACTTCATATGTAGTGAAAGAGCAGATCTTTGAGGACTTCAACAACATTCAACGTCATTCTATCAAGCATCTATCAAATTCACTCATCCACTTAGGGCTTGGAAGACATTGAAGAACAATAGGAGATTACCGACTGAAGATTGGCTTGTACTCCTCCCTTGAGGGTTGGGTATGATTTCGTATTGTTTTCATGTCTTTGCATAAGCTTTGATACATCATTTATTCATGCTTTAGATCACATTGCATCTTGATTTGGAGCATTTGCATTATCATTTACAAGCAATTAGGGTTTACTTTCTAGGTTGCTCTAGTCTCCTTTCTTGCATTTTTGGACCTTGCACACACACTAGGTCTGCACACACAATACATTTTACAAAACAACTTGGCTATTTGTGGAGGTGGAAATCACCAAAGCGGGGGTTTAACTAAGGCAAAACCCTATATAGCCCCCCCTCCCCCTTTTTCAGATATTATTGCAGGTTTCGGGATTCGAACGACTGCGCGGGATACAGATCTGGAGAGAGAAGGTCGAGACAGCACCCTGTGTGAAGTTGCAAAGTAGAAGACTGGGACAGGGGCACTGGGCGCCCTGGTCCCTGGGACAGAGGCGCTGGGCGCCCTGGTCCTTTGGACAGACAGCTCTCCGACATCTTCCCGACAGTGTTTCAGGGTGTAGAACAGTGGTTTCCAGTGCAATTTTCAGGACAGTGGCACCCGCGCCCCCATCCCAAACATTTTCAGTTTGATTTTGACTTTGGGTACGCATCTGCATTCTCATTTCATCCTTGTACTTACAGCTGTTCATTGTTTAATCTCAATTCTGCAATCTTGTTATTAGTTCATACTTGCATTTTGGGATTAGGGTTTGAACTTGCATTACTTGATCTTACAATTTCAACAAGGGAATAGGAATCCTAATAGATATCCCATGGCTCTCTCTTTCACCAAAAGAAGTAGCCAATTGTGCGATATCTCTAGGCTCTTTCATATTCCGCAATGTGTGTCAAAAGGTAGGATTAGGGTATGATTAAACCTAGTCTCGCTTTTTCCCCTACACATTTTGGTGAACCCGACGTGAATATATCATTGCTTCCTCTTGCATTGCATTTGTTAGATCTAGATCTAGATTTAGTGTGTTTTCATTTCATTTTTCATTAAAAGGAAAAAGAAAAAAAGAAGTGTGTTTCTTTGCATTGTGTGTTTAAATTTTATGCAATCTTTTCAAAATGTCAGATTTTTTTTTGCAAAATGTTCATGCTTTCGATGATTATTATGAGTATAGCCAAGATGAATTGGATGAAGCTTTAGATGAGTTTTTAAACCCTAAGGATGCCAAACCTTCATTTTACCAAAAAATCATAAACCTTGTTACTATGCCATTTAGGTGTGATGAGAAAGATAAGTCGAATGATTCCTCTCAAGGATACATTCCTATCCACTCTTCCCTTGAATCTAGTAACATGGTTGTTTTCAATAATCCCCTCTATGAGGAGATGTCTCCTTTTGAATCAAAAGACAAACCTTTTAACCGATATGATCATGCTTTGTTGGATGATGCTCTTGATGACTTTGTGGCTTTGTCGAAACCTATAAACAAAAACAAGACTTCTAAATTGGTTAACATGATAAATTTGAATGAATATAACAAGCCTCTCTTTGAAGTCCAAGGTGCTTATTCTTCTCCCACCTTTCAAATTCCTAAAACCCCTCTCCTTACTGTCCAAGGGAGGTATGATCATGATTCCTTTCGTACTCCGAATAAACCTATCATCACTGTACAAGGAAGAAAGCCTATAAGTCCTTACAATTATGCTAAGCAAATAACTAGAGAGAGTTATCATGCGGTTGCCCATACTTATCATACTAGAAATAATAGGCAACCTAATCCTCCTCCTGTTATTCCAGTTTCCCTTCCTAATCCTCAACCAATTCTTCCTCAAGCTCCGCGTATTTCGCAAGTTATGGGTAAGGAATATGATCTCATAGAACAACTTAAAGCTACCCCTGCTAAGATATCCCTTTGGGATTTGATTCAAACTTCTTCCGCTCATCATGGAATGTTACAAGATGCCTTGAAAGATTTAAATGTTCCTCCACCGAATACATCTAGTAATATAGCATCTTTTGTTAACTCTGTGATGAATCCTAAATCTCAAATTGTGTTTACCCAAGATGAGTTGCCTACTAGTGAAATGCAACAACAATGTGATCCCTTGATGATTGTGGTTGTCATGAAAGACACTGCTATAAGATGAACACTCGTAGATAATGGCTCTGGTCTTAATGTGTGTAGCATTAATCTATTGCATAAGATGAATGTGGATACATCTCTTATTGAGCCTGACTCTCATCCCATTCGTGGCTTTGACAATGTGGCTAAGACTTCATTAGGTATCATCACCTTACCTCTCACAGTGGGACCTGTTACTTTGCCTACTCCTATCCATGTTATGCTGGGAAATTTAACATATAACTTGTTATTAGGGAGGCCTTGGATTCACAGCATGCAAGTTGTCCCCTCTACATTGCATAGACAAGTTAAATTCATTTATAACAATAAGACATATACTTTGATGGGAGATTATAATTGGAAAATGTTTGGATGAAGAGGAACATAGACAATATGAAGAACTATTGCATGAATTCCCTGAGATCTTTGCTTGGACATATTCTAACATGCCTGGTATAGATCCTAAGATCGTTACTCATAATATTGTCTTAATTCCTGATGCTAAGCCCGTGAAACAAAAGATTCAAAAAATGAATCCTAAGGTGGCTCTGCTTGTTAAGGCTGAGATTGAAAAATTATTGGAGGCTGGATTCATCCACCCTATTGACTATTCCCCATGGATTTCAAATATTGTCGCTGTGGCTAAACCAGACAACAAAATAAGAATGTGTACCAACTTTCAGGATTTAAATAAGGCTTCTTTAAAAGATGATTTCCCTCTTCCAAACATTGACATGATAGTTGACTCTACGGCAGGACATGCCCTGTTATCCTTCATGGATGGTTTATCAGGCTACAATCAAATTTTCATAAACCCTCAAGATAAATTCAAAACCGCTTTCACCACTCCTTGGGGTACGTTTTGTTGGATAATGATGCCTTTTGGACTTAAAAACGCCGATGCAACTTATCAACGAGCGATGACCCTTATCTTTCATGATTATATGCATAAGATTTTAGAGGATTATGTCGATGATATCTTAGCTAAATCCTTTCTTCGCATGGATCATGTTAAAATTCTTCGTCAAATCTTTGAAAGAATTCGTAAATATCACATGCGCTTGAATCCCCAAAAATGTGTTTTTGGTGTGGATAGTGGAAAACTATTAGGGTTCATAGTTTCGCATCGTGGGATTGAGGTGGACACAAAGAAAATAGATGCTATTGTTAACATGCCACCTCCTCGAAATGTCTCTCAACTCAAAAGTTTACAAGGAAAGATTCAAGCCATTCGTAGGTTCGTGTCTCAACTTGAGGACCGTACCTTTCCTTTTACTCAACTTCTTAAAAAGGATATCACTTTTCAATGGAATGAGGATTGTCAGCAAGCATTTGAAGATTTAAAAGTGTATTTGGCTAGTCCTCCTATTCTTCAACCTGCCGAGCCTTCTAAACCCTTCCTTCTATATACAGCTGCTTCTTCTCATGCTCTCACAGCATTGTTAGCACAACATGATAAAGATGGTAAGGAATGTCCGGTTTATTACATAAGTCGTACCTTACTTGATTATGAGACCCGATATTCTACGATAGAAAGACAATGTTTGGCCGTGGTGTTTGCGACTTAGAAATTGAGACATTATCTTTTAAATTCAGAAGTCCACGTCATGGTAAAGTTTGATCCTTTGAAGCATCTTTTCTCTAAAACTGATTTATCAGGACATCTAGCTAAGTGGGTTATGATGTTAACTGAATTTGACCTTAAATTTGTTTCACAAAGAGCAATTAAAGGACAAGTGTTGACCGATCACTTAGTTGAGGCCCCTTCGCCTTTCTCCTTCCCTAACCCTGAGTCCTTTCCTGATGACTTCATTCTTTCTATAGAGAAAGATGAAACTTGGGAGTTATACTTTGATGGCTCTAAGTGTCGTATGGGATCGGGGGCAGGTGTTGTTCTAGTTTCTCCTACAAAGAAACCTATTCCCTTATCATATCGTCTAAATTTCCTGTGTACCAATAACATTGCTGAGTATGAGGCTCTTATAGCGGGAATAAAAGCAGCCTTGGCTCTGAACATAAAACACATACATATCTATGGAGATTCGCAATTGATTATAAGACAAGTAACAGGAATGTATCAAGCAAAACAAGACAAATTATCACAATATAAAGACCTTGCTATCTCTTTATTACAAAATTTCGATTCTTATACCATGGAACCTGTTCCTCGAAAAGATAATCGACATGCGGATGCAATGGCATGTGTGGCTTCTCTTGTATCTTTAGAGGACCCTATGGTTGATCTTAATTTTGTTATTCACAATCTTATTTCTCCAGCTATTGAAGACAATTCTAGCTTGGTAACGTGTTGTGACTTTGTAGATTCAGATGAATGGTACTCACATATCATAAGTGTGTAGGGGAAAAAAAAGCGAGACTAGGTTAATCATGCCCTAATCCTACCTTTTGACACACATTACGGAATACGAAAGAGCCTAGAGATATCGCACAATTGGCTACTTCTTTTGGTGAAAGAGAGAGCCATGGGATATCTATTAGGATTTCTATTCCCTTGTTGAAATTGTAAGATCAAGTAATGCAAGTTCAAACCCTAATCTCAAAATGCAAGTATGAACTAATAACAAGATTGCAGAATTGAGATTAAACAATGAACAACGGTAAGTGTAAGGATAAAATAAGAATGCAGATATGTACCCGGAGTCGAAATCGGACTGAAAATGTTCGGGACGGGGGCGTGGGCGCCACTATCCTGAAAACTGCACCGGAAACCACTGTTCTGCACCCTGAAACACTGTCAGAAAGTCATCGGAAAGCTGTCTGTCCGGAGGACCAGGGTGCCTAGTGCCTCTGTCCCAGGGACCAGGGCACCCAGCGCCCCTGTCCTGGCAGGACCAGGGCGCCCAGCGCCCCTGTCCTGGTCTTCTGAGCTGCAATTTCACACAGGGTTCTGCCTCAGCCTTCTCTCTCCAGATCTGTGTCCTGCGGCGTCGTCCGAATCCCGAAACCTGCAATAATATCTGAAAAGGGGGAGGGGCGGCTATATAGGGTTTTGCCTTAGTCAAACCCCTGCTTCAGTGATTTCCACCTCCATGAATAGCCAAGTTGTTTTGTAAAATGTATTGTGTGTGCAGACCTAGTGTGTGTGCAAGGTCCAAAATGCAAGAAAGCAAACTAGAGCAACCTAGAAAGTAAACCCTAATTGCTTGTAAATGATAATGTAAATGCTCTAAATCAAGATGCAATGTGATCTAAAACATGAATAAATGATGTATCAAAGCTTATGCAAAGACATGAAAACAATACGAAATCATACCCAACCCTCAAGGGAGGAGTACAAGCCAATCTTCAGTCGGTAATCTCCTATTGTTCTTCAATGTCTTCCAAGCCCTAAGTGGATGAATGAATTTGATAGATGCTTGATAAAATGATGTTGAATGTTGTTGAAGTCCTCAAAGATCTGCTCTTTCGCTGCATATGAAGTTCCTGAAAACAAAAATCCGATCCCTTCAAATGAGGAAAGAGATCTCTTATGTATGAAGCCCTAGGTCGTAAATTCGTATTTTGGCCGACCTAGAGATTGAATATCCCACCAATTTCTTGGGGTTAAGCTTTATTTTATGATTGGATTGTGCTCCCAAAATTTTGGGAAAAATGTCTGGGACCATGTTGCACGGGCGCCATGGTCCCGACAACTTTTCACCAAATTTTCAGGGCCGTCGGATATGACGATTTTAGAGAGAATCCCGAAGTTACAGGTGATTTTGAGATGTTTAGACCCCGAAACCAACCCCCCCAAGTTTGAAATAGGACTTAATTAGGGTTTTTGATTAAGTGGTGTATTGGAAGAATAAAATGCGAAGGGCACGCTTTAGTGAAAGGGCCCAACTTTATGATGTAGAAAATGATGAAATAGGGCCTTAGACCTAATTAATTTGATTAATTAAGTGCTGAAGGAGAAATGCAATGCAGAATGCAAAATGCACTAAGGCGGGTGCTAAACTAGGTGCTAAATTGTACCACCCTAGCGAGTGCGTATAATTTACGACGCTACATTTAGCCCCCACTTTAGCGGTCATATGAGTACTACGTGCATATGCAAGCTAAAGTACAGAAAAGTAAACATTATTTGAAAAAGGATATATCCATAAGTCGTCGGACGAAGCCCCCAGCAGTATCTGCAGTACACAGTTAGGAACCGCACCCTACAAAACAAACGTTAGATCACAAAATCACCTAATGCTTACTAGGGAAAGTGATGAAATCTGTGAGTAGCTATATGCCCCCCGCTGTTTCGACTTGCTTATTTAGGGAGGTGAAACAGGGTAGCATGTTTACTTGCGACAAATTGTGTAAGAGAGCGTTGATGAGGAGTGTTCACTAAATAGGCTTCATCAGAGCACTTTTTGGAACATCCCGAGAGTAGGAGAAGGAAAGTACGATTCCAACGCAACAAACGGCTCGAAAATTGCATCTCCCAAACTCAAGTTATGATAAAATGAATGATAGAAGAAAAATTAGGGTTTCAAGAAGTAAGAATAAACAAACAAGAGTATATACTTCGAAAGTGACACTTGTATTCGTCACTTTGTCGATTTCAGGATACTATTCAGTGCAGCAGAGCCCACCTAGCCATCACCATGCCTTCACGATGACCGGAGCGTCCCACGAGGATCAAGATCCTACGCCAGGCCGTGATCGATGATGAGCCACTGGATGAGGTGAGTTGACTGAATGTTTGACTTTTGATTTTTTGCATGTTTGACTTTTTCGTGATCGAATGCGGACCTTGAATGCCGACCGGGGCCCACCGAGGGCGCCATGGTCCCTGAGGGGCGCCATGGTCCCTGCAGGGCGCCATGGTCCCTGACAGGGCGCCATGGTCCCCTCAGGGCGCCATGGTCCCTGACAGGGCGCCATGGTCCCTGACAGGGCGCCATGGTCCCCATCAGGGCGCCATGGTCCCCAATCAGGGCCTGGTGAGGGGTTACAAGGCGAGCATACAATGTACGATAGTTTGCATTTGCAATTTCGATGATTGAGTACTGATTATTGTCATGTTTTCGTTTTGCAGGGTCTCCCATACATGAGAGAGCATATAGCGGGACACATTCTTCGCACTTTGCGAGATCAGATTCCACGGCTGACTCAGTCAGAGAGAGACACCCTATCGATAGTAGGATTGTGGTACGTGATTCTTATGTCGGCCATTCGATTTCATCCTGCGATGCTGATGGCACTGATGGAGAGATGGGATCCTGACACCTCTACCTTTCACCTTCCAGTAGGAGAGCTGACGGTCACACTCGAGGATGTGTACTGTATACTATGTCTTCCTATCAGAGGAGTGACAGTCACATACATGACTGATTGGGTAGCGGAGGATCATCAGAGGGAGCAGATGTATTGCATAGGGAGAGTCATGCCGAGCGAGACGAGAGGCCGTATCATGGTCAGCTGGCTTACATCCTACAGGGGAGATACCACTTCTGAGACGCCTCATGATAGCCATCATAGCACTAGCTGTCTGCCCTAATGGGCGAGGGACACACATGCACGGGGGCCTCACATGGTGTATCAGAGCGATGGAGAGACACAGGAGAGTGTATGCCTGGGGTCGGAGTATGCTTGTGCATCTCTATCACGACCTGGAGGAGTATGTATTCGGACAGGGTTGTAGTTTGATGACATGCACACTTCTGCAGGTGTGGATCTTAGAGCACGTCACATGCACCAGGCCCGTCGGCTTTCCACTGAGTATAGTGAGCGAGCGACCTAGGGTGTTCGCTTATCCACTGACCAGCGAGTGGAGATTTGGAGATTTGTTATATTGGAGAGTGATTATTGACAGACTGACATCCGAGGTGATAGTGTGGAGACCTTACCTACTGATGCACAAATGGGATGGGATGGAGAGACAGTTAGCATGTCTACAGAGGAACCGCCTACTGTGAAGACGATATGCACACATCATAGTCCCTTTCTACTTTGATCGAGTACGGAGGTAGTTCGGACTAGAGCAGTGTGTTCCAACCGATGTGCCCATCTATACTCGACACTCACGGGTCCTTCCCAGACCTAGAGCAGTAGCGAGACCGACGGTAGATGCTATCGAGACGACAGACTTAGAGGGATCAGATCAGGATGTAGTCACTGACTATTTTGCAGAGCCTGGAGCACAGCGCAGATATGTTTCATGGTTTATGAGATCATATCCAAGTCCTATCTTTCCACCAGATCATCCGACAGGCTATCCAGGCCCATGGAGACATGGAGACAGAGACGAGGATGAGGGATCCAGGTCAGAGGAGTCAGAGGAGGGAGAGGATCATGAGGAGGCGGAAGATCCTGATCCACCTACAGGCGATCAGCCCAGTGACGAGGAGGAGGAGGATGAGGATGATGAGGATGATGAGGAGGAGGATAGAGATGATGAGGAGGAGTCAGATGCAGCTCCCCACCATTCAGGAGATGATACCATAGCTCTTGATCCACCTCTTATTCCCCAACAAGGGGAACAGGAGGCGATACGGAGACCTGTCACCAGTACCGTCCAGCCTACACCCATCATGGATAGAGTATATGAGCGAGGGGAGCCTAGCGGTTCTCAGTCACAGATACTACCATATCATGATCCCTACTGGCGCGAGGGAGATCCAGGTATAGTAGGTTTATATTGATTGATTAATGTTTTGATGATAAAGAATGGTACTAACAAAGATCTGTTCTACTGCCATAGCTAATGTGCAGGAATGGCGTTCCTTGATTCAGCAGGCAATGACAGACATTTCCATGATAGCACAGATCCCCAGTTCCTCACAGATTGCCTATAGGCCTCAGGGGAACGCAGGTCGGCATGAGAATTTGTTTTTCCCATTCTGAGTATAGGTAGATATATGGAGGGAGAGAGAGAGAGTCCTATCAGAGGACCTCCAGCAGGCGCGACAGAGAGAGAGAGTCCTATCAGAGGACCTCCAGCAGGCGCGGCAGAGAGAGAGAGTCCTATCAGAGGACCTCCAGCAGGTGCGGCGGGACCTAGTAGCGGCTCAGACCGAAGCTACCACCTATCGTGTGATCCTTATGGATAGGGATCGTAGGAGTTCCTCTCGGAGTCACTCACGATCTGTATCGCGCTATACACCCATGGGTCCACCTCCACGGCCAGATCAGGAGGGAGCATCCAGTCGACACTCTCCAGCCACTAGCCCTAGAGATAGGAGATGATTGTATGATGTAGGAGAGGTCACATTTTGGATATACAGTGACCTATGTTTTTATACGATTCACACATATATATATATGTATATATACATGCTTCTCTTTTGTCTCAAATGTGTTATCTCTAATGCTTAAAACAATGTATGTTTTGTTTTGATTAAATCTAATACATTTGGTAAATGTACATGTATGTTCAGAATTTAATTTCTATGTGATTGATTTCTCAATGCTCCATGATTAAATTGATACATGTGTGACTTAATTAAAATATTTAATCAAGTACAACATTGATGATAAGGAAGAAATATGCATTAAGTCTAAGAATCATATAACTAATGTGATTTAATTTTGAACTTAAACACAACATGATACGATTCTACTTAACACACATAAAGACATTGTATAATATGCTAGCATAATGGAAATGTAAATCTTTCACAATTTACATAAATGAATTCAAGACAAACTATAAAGTAAGAAGGCACGCTTGTCAGGAACGAAGCAATATAGATTAAACAATATAACATTTAATTCTATTTTGCTTTAATTAAGAAACACTAACATATTATCCAATGTTGAAGATAGATAAGAAATGAAGAATTTAAGCATAATATCTACGCAAGTGCATAGCATTGATAGGTTCTTTAAGAGGCATACCGTCTACATCCACTATTTTGTAAGCACCTGATCCATAATCCTCAATAACGATATATGGTCCAAGCCAATTAGGACTAAATTTTCCCTTTTCGGCCGGCAAGGCATTCACATTGCGCTGATTCTCATAAAGGACTAAATCACCTACTGAGAAGGAACGTTGAATAACCTTATCATTATAGCTTCGTTGTAGAGTTTTGTGATACGCTTGGATATGCTCAAGAGCGTTTATACGCTGTTCATCAAGCATCTCAAGCTGTTGAAGTTGTTGTTCTCTATAAGAGTCATCATCTATTATACCTTTAAGAGAAACCCTAAGTGATGGAATTTCTAACTCTAAGGGCATAATAGCATCAACACCATAAACAAAATTATAAGGAGTAGTTCCCGTAGCAATTCGTACACTCGTTCGGTAGGTCCAAAGAGCGTAGATTAGCTGGTTACTCCAATCCTTACCATGCTTATTTACGGTTTTACGAAGAATTTGCTCAATTATCTTATTGGATGATTCGGCTTGACCATTTGACTGACGGTAATACGGTGTAGAAAATCGATGTTTGATATGATACTTCTCGAGGAATTTCTTCACGTCCTTGTTCTTAAACGAAGTTCCATTATCTGAGATAATAGTGGAAGGTATCCCAAATCGAGAAATAATGTTTTCTAGGAGAAATTGACAAATCACTTCAGCAGTAGTAGAGCGGAGAGGAATAGCTTTTACCCACTTCGTAAAGTAATCCGTTGTAGTTATAATGAAGGTGTGTCCTTGAGATGAAGGAGGAGAGATTTTTCCAATAAGATCCAAACCCCATGCGGAGAAGGGCCAAGAAGCTACTTGAGAGCGGAGTTCTTGGGCAGGAGCATGAATCAGGTTATTGTGTTGTTGACATTGATGACATTTTTTAACAAATGAAAAGGAATCCTTCTGCATAGTTTGCCAATAGTATCTCATACGAAGCAGCCTATGAACCAGGGATTTACCCCCAAAGTGCCCCCCACAGGCACCCGAATGTGCCTCTTCAAGGGCAATAGGGATTTCCGACTTGTTAAGACAACGAAGGAGAAGACCATCATAACCCCTTCGATAAAGGACATTAGAAAGGATGATATATCTAGCAGACAACTTGCGGATTCTAGCCCTAGTGTTCCTATTAGCAGAATCAGGGAAGGTACCATCGGTCAAATATCTTACAATATGCGAGAATGATTCATCTGAGTCTACAAAGTCACAACATGTTACCAAGCTAGAATCATCTTCAATAGCTGGAGAAATAAGATTGTGAATAACGAAGTTAAGATCGACCATAGGGTCCTCTAAAGATACTAACGAAGCCACACATGCCATCGCATCCGCATGTCGATTATCTTTTCGAGGAACAGGTTCCATGGTATAAGAATCGAAATTTTGTAATAAAGAGATAGCTAGGTCTTTATATTGTGATAATTTGTCCTGTTTTGCTTGATATATTCCTGTTACTTGTCTTATAATCAATTGCGAATCTCCATAGATATGTATGTGTTTTATATTAAGAGCTAAGGCTGCTTTTATTCCTGCTATAAGAGCCTCATACTCAGCAATGTTATTGGTACACAGGAAATTTAGACGATATGACAAGGGAATAGGTTTCTTTGTAGGAGAAACCAGAACAACACCTGCCCCCGATCCCGTACGACACTTAGAGCCATCAAAGTATAACTCCCAAGTTTCATCTTTCTCTATAGAAAGAATGAAGTCATCAAGAAAGGATTCAGGGTTAGGTAATGAAAAAGGTGAAGGGGCCTCAACTAAGTGATCGGTTAATGCTTGTCCTTTAATTTCTCTTTGTGAAACAAATTTAAGGTCAAATTCAGTTAACATCATAACCCACTTAGCGAGACGTCCTGATAAATCATTTTTAGAGAAAAGATGCTTCAACGGATCAAACTTAACCATGACGTGGACTTCTGAATTTAAAAGATAATGTCTCAATTTCTGAGTCGCAAACACCACAGCTAAGCATTGTCTTTCTATCGCAGAATATCGGGTCTCATAATCAAGTAAAGTACGACTTATGTAATACACCGGACACTCCTTACCATCTTTATCATGTTGTGCTAACAATGCTGCGAGAGCATGAGAAGAAGCAACTGTATACAGGATAAAGGGTTTAGAAGGTTCAGCAGGTTGAAGAATAGGAGGACTAGCCAAATACACTTTTAAATCTTCAAATGCTTGCTGACAATCCTCATTCCACTGAAAAGTGATATCCTTTTTAAGAAGTTGAGTAAAAGGAAAGGTACGATCCGCAAGCTGAGACACAAACCTACGAATAGCTTGAATCTTTCCTTGTAAGCTTTTAAGTTGAGATACATTTCGAGGAGGTGGCATGTTAACAATAGCATCTATTTTCTTAGTATCCACCTCAATCCCACGATGCGAAACTATAAATCCTAATAGTTTTCCACTATCCACACCAAAAACACATTTTCGGGGATTCAAGCGCATGTGATATTTACGAATTCTTTCAAAAATTTGTCGAAGAATTTTAACATGATCCATGCGAAGAAAAGATTTGGCTAGAATATCATCAACATAATCCTCTAAAATCTTATGCATATAATCATGAAAGATAAGGGTCATCGCTCGCTGATAAGTTGCACCGGCATTTTTAAGTCCAAAAGGCATCATTATCCAACAAAACGTACCCCAAGGAGTGGTAAAAGTGGTTTTGAATTGATCTTGAGGGTTAATGAAAATTTGATTGTAGCCTGAAAAACCATCCATGAAGGATAAGAGGGCATATCCTGCCGTAGAATCAACTATCATGTCAATGTTTGGAAGAGGGAAATCATCTTTTAAAGAAGCCTTATTTAGATCCCGAAAGTCGGTACACATTCTTATTTTGTTATCTGGTTTAGCCACAGCGACAATGTTTGAAATCCATGGGGAATAGTCAATAGGGCGGATAAATCCAGCCTCCAATAATTTTTCAATCTCAGCTTTAACAAGCAGAGCTATCTTAGGATTCATTTTTCGAATCTTTTGTTTCACGGGCTTAGCATCAGGAACTAAGACAATATTATGAGTAACGATCTTAGGATCTATACCAGGCATGTCAGAATATGCCCAAGCAAAGATCTCAGGGAATTCATGCAATAGTTCTTCATATTGTTTCTGTTCCTCTTCATCCAAACATTTTCCAATTTTAATGACTTTCTCTTTATTGCAAGGATCCATCTTAATATCAGTGGTGTCACTTATGAGGAGATTACTTTGTTGAGGAGTATCCTTTAACTGAGGGAATTCTTTCACAATCTCGTCATTATCAATCTCTTTTCCAAAATAGGGTTCAGTGTTCAAACAATAAGGGAGTTCCCTATTGTGATGATAACGAGGAAGAGTGTCATAGGCTCCCAAGAACTCAGCTAAAGCATCGTCGGTAGGGAAGATATCTAGAGCACAATCACCCGAAGAATCCTCATCAATATACTCAGGGTGTTGTATTGATAAAGATGTAGAGATAGCATTAACACTAATGCATGGTCTTTTAGAGGCTTTAGTACGTCTGCAGGGATTATAACCAAGTCCAAAGGCATAATGTTGAAAATTAGTCTCTAGAGGAACTCTTATCCCTTGTTCATTAGCACCACAACCTTTTCCATGATACCCATGCTTAGCGAAAATGCGAAAACCACGACCATAACGATCAGCCATTTCAGGAAGAGAAGGTGGTTTTTCATAAGACAAAGAATCAAACTCTTCATAATTATAGATGTGAGGAGAAGAAGTTTGAGAAGCGGCCACAAAATTATTACTCATAGCTTCAGGTAAGGTTGATTGACTTTTAGCTTCTTCTTTCTTTTCAACTTTATGATTTTCAGCTTCTTCCTTCTTTCCAACTTTAATTTCTCTAGAAGGAACCTTATATTCACCTACAAAGGTAGGGTTAAAATCAAGAGATCCCCAATCATCTTCTGCGAGATCCTTCTCAGGATCAAAATCCTTTTTATGTGTAGTTTCAAGTCGAGAAGGATTTTCTTCAGGAGTTCCAGATTCATCCAAAGGATTTTGATCATCGGAAAGCAAAGACTCATCGATAGGTTTCTTGTTTAAAGAGTCATCACTAGACGAGGATGGCTTAGAAGAATCTCCTTTGGAATTAGATGTTTGTAGACAAGCTTGAAAATTAGTATCTCCCATCAAAGTATATGTCTTATTGTTATAAATGAATTTAACTTGTCTATGCAATGTAGAGGGGACAGCTTGCATGCTGTGAATCCAAGGCCTCCCTAATAACAAGTTATATGTTAAATTTCCCGGCATAACATGGATAGGAGTAGGCAAAGTAATAGGTCCTACTGTGAGAGGTAAGGTGATGATACCCAATGAAGTCTTAGCCACATTATCAAAGCCACGAATGGAACGAGAGTCAGGCTCCATAAGAGAAGTATCCACATTCATCTTATGCAATAGATTGATGCTACACACATTAAGGCCAGAGCCATTATCTACTAGTGTTCATCTTATAGCAGTGTCTTTCATGACAACCACAATCATCAAGGGATCATATTGTTGTTGGACTTCACCAGTAGGCAACTCATCTTGCGTAAGCACAATTTGAGGTTTAGGATTCATCACGGAGTTAACAAAAGATGCTATATTACTAGATGTATTCGGTGGAGGAACATTCAAATCTTTCAAGGCATCTTGTAACATTCCATGATAAGCGGAAGAAGTTTGAATCAAATCCCAAAGGGATATCTTAGCAGGGGTAGCTTTGAGTTGTTCTATGAGATCATATTCCTTACCCATAACTTGCGAAATACGGGGAGCTTGAGGAAGAATTGGTTGAGGATTAGGAAGAGAGACTGGAATAACAGGAGGAGGATTAGGTTGCCTATTATTTCTGGTATGATAGGTATGGGCAACCGCATGATAACTCTCTCTAGTTATTTGCTTAGCATAATTGTAAGGACTTATAGGTTTTCTTCCTTGTACGGTGATGATTGGTTTATTCGGAGTACAAAAGGGATCATGATCATACCTTTTTGGACAGTAAGGAGAGGAGTTTTAGGAATTTGAAAGGTGGGGTAAGGATAAGCACCTTGGACTTCAAAGAGAGGCTTGTTATATTCATTCAAATTTATCATGTTAACCAATTTAGAAGTCTTGTTTTTGTTTAAAGGTTTCGACAAAGCCACAAAGTCATCAAGAGCATCATCCAACAAAGCATGATCATATCGATTAAAAGGTTTGTCTTTTGATTCAAAAGGAGACATCTCCTCATAGAGGGGATTATTGAAAACAACCATGTTACTAGATTCGGGGGAAGAGTGGATAGGAATGTATCCTTGAGAGGAATCATTCGACTTATCTTTCTCATCACACCTAAATGGCATAGTAACAAGGTTTATGAGTTTTTGGTAAAATGAAGGTTTAGCATCCTTAGGGTTTAAAAACTCATCTAAAGCTTCATCTAATTCATCTTGGCTATACTCATAATAATCATCAAATGCATGAACATTTTGCAAATAGAAATCTGACATTTTGAAAAGATTGCATAAAATTTAAACACACAATGCAAAGAAACACAAGTTTTCTCTCTTTTTCTTTCTTTCTTCTCTTTTAATGAAATAAAATGAAAACACACTAAATCTAGATCTAGATCTAATAAATTCAATGCAAGAGGAAGCAATGATAGATTCACGTCGGGTTCACCAAAATGTGTAGGGGAAAAAAAAGCGAGACTAGGTTAATCATGCCCTAATCCTACCTTTTGACACACATTACAGAATACGAAAGAGCCTAGAGATATCACACAATTGGCTACTTCTTTTGGTGAAAGAGAGAGTCACGGGATATCTATTAGGATTTCTATTCCCTTGTTGAAATTGTAAGATCAAGTAATGCAAGTTCAAACCCTAATCTCAAAATGCAAGTATGAACTAATAACAAGATTGCAGAATTGAGATTAAACAATGAACAGCGGTAAGTGTAAGGATAAAATAAGAATGCAGATATGTACCTAGAGTCAAAATCGGACTGAAAATGTTCAGGATGGGGGCGCGGGCGCCACTGTCCTGAAAACTGCACCGGAAACCACTGTTTTGCACCCTGAAACACTGTCGGAAAGTCGTCGGAAAGCTGTCTGTCCGGAGGACCAAGGCGCCCAGCGCCTCTGTCCTAGGGACCAGGGCGCCCAGCGCCCCTGTCCTGGCAGGACCAGGGCGTCTAGCGCCCCTGTCCTGGTCTTCTGAGCTGCAATTTCACATAGGGTTCTGCCTCAACCTTCTCTCTCCGGATCTGTGTCCCGCGGCGTCGTCCGAATCCCGAAACCTGCAATAATATTTGAAAAGGGGGAGGGGCGGCTATATAGGGTTTTGCCTTAGTCAAACCCCCGCTTCAGTGATTTCCACCTCTACGAATAGCCAAGTTGTTTTGTAAAATGTATTGTGTGTGCAGACCTAGTGTGTGTGCAAGGTCCAAAATGCAAGAAAGCAAACTAGAGCAACCTAGAAAGTAAACCCTAATTGCTTGTAAATGATAATGTAAATGCTCTAAATCAAGATGCAATGTGATCTAAAACATGAATAAATGATGTATCAAAGCTTATGCAAAGACATGAAAACAATACGAAATCATACCCAACCCTCAAGGGAGGAGTACAAGCCAATCTTCAGTCGGTAATCTCCTATTGTTCTTCAATGTCTTCCAAGCCCTAAGTGGATGAATGAATTTGATAGATGCTTGATAAAATGATGTTGAATGTTGTTGAAGTCCTCAAAGATCTGCTCTTTCGCTGCATATGAAGTTCCTGAAAACAAAAATCCGATCCCTTCAAATGAGGAAAGAGAGCTCTTATGTATGAAGCCCTAGGTCGTAAATTCATATTTTGGCCGACCTAGAGATTGAATATCCCACCAATTTCTTGGGGTTAAGCTTTATTTTATGATTGGATCGTGCTCCCAAAATTTTGGGAAAAATGTCCGGGACCATGTTGCACGGGCGCCATGGTCCCGACAACTTTTCACCAAATTTTCAGGGCCGTCGGATATGACGATTTTAGAGAGAATCCCGAAGTTACAGGTGATTTCGAGATGTTTAGACCCCGAAACCAACCCCCCCAAGTTTGAAATAGGAATTAATTAGGGTTTTTGATTAAGTGGTGTATTGGAAGAATAAAATGCGAAGGGCACGCTTTAGTGAAAGGGCCCAACTTTATGATGTAGAAAATGATGAAATAGGGCCTTAGACCTAATTAATTTGATTAATTAAGTGCTTAAGGAGAAATGCAATGCAGAATGCAAAATGCACTAAGGCGGGTGCTAAACTAGGTGCTAAATTGTACCACCCTAGCGAGTGTGTATAATTTACGACGCTACAGTAAGATATTTGACCGATGGTACTTTTCCTGATTCCGCTAATAGGAACACTAGGGCTAGAATCCGCAAGCTGTCTGTTAGGTATATCATCCTTTCTAATGTCCTTTATCGAAGGGGTTATGATGGTCTTCTCCTTCGTTGTCTTAACAAGTCAGAAATTCCCGTTGCTCTTGAAGAGGCACATTCAGGTGCCTGTGGAGGGCACTTTGGGGGCAAATCCTTGGTTCATAGATTGCTTCGTATGGGATACTATTGGCAAACTATGCAGAAGGATTCTTTTTCATTTGTTAAGAAATGTCATCAATGTCAACAACATAATAATCTGATTCATGCTCCTGCCCAAGAACTTCGTTCTCAAGTAGCTTCTTGGCCTTTCTCCGCATGGGGTTTGGATCTTATTGGAAAAATCTCTCCTCCTTCATCTCAAGGACACACCTTCATTATAACTACAACAGATTACTTTACGAAGTGGGTAGAAGCTATTCCCCTTCGCTCTACTACTGCTGAAGTAATTTGTCAATTTCTTCTAGAAAACATTATTTCTCGATTTGGGATACCTTCCACTATTATCTCAGATAATGGGACATCGTTTAAAAACAAGGATGTGAAGAAATTCCTCGAGAAGTATCATATCAAACATTGATTTTATACACCATATTATCCTTAGTCAAATGGTCAAGCCGAATCATCCAATAAGATAATTGAGCAAATTCTTCGTAAAACCGTAAATAAGCATGGTAAGGATTGGAGTAACCAGCTAATCTATGCTCTTTGGGCCTACCGAACGAGTGTACGAATTGCTACGGGAACTACTCCTTATAATCTTGTTTATGGTGCTGACGCTATTATGCCCTTAGAATTAGAGATTCCATCACTTAGGGTTTCTCTTAAAGGTATAGTAGATGATGACTCTTATAGAGAACAACGACTTCAACAGCTTGAGATGCTTGATGAACAGCCCATAAACGCTCTTGAGCATATTCAAGCGTATCACAAAACTCTACAACGAAGCTATAATGATAAGGTTATTCAACGTTCCTTCTCAGTAGGTGACTTAGTCCTTTATGAGAATCAGCGCAATGTGAATGCCTTGCCAGCCGAAAAGGGAAAATTTAGTCCTAATTGGCTTGGACCATATATCGTTATTGAGGATTATGGATCAGGTGCTTACAAAATAGCGGATGTAGACGGTACGCCTCTTAAAGAACCTATCAATGCTATGCATTTGCGTAGATATTATGCTTAATTCTTCGTTTCTTATCTATCTTCTCTTCAGTTCTTCAACATTGGATAATATGTTAGTATTTCTTAATTAAAGCAAAATAGAATTAAATGTTATGATCTTTAATCTATATTGCTTCATTCCTGACAAGCGTGCTTTCTTACTTCATAGTTTGTCTTGAATTCATTTATGTAAATTGTAAAAGGTTTACATTTCCATTATGCTAGCATATTATACAATGTCTTTATGTGTGTTAAGTAGAATCGTATCATGTTGTGTTTAAGTTCAAACTTAAATCACATTAGTTATATGATTCTTAGACTTAATGCATATTTATTCCTTATCATCAATGTTGTACTTGATTAAATATTTTAATTAAGTCACACATGTATCAATTTAATCATGGAGCATTGAGAAATCAATCACATGAAAATTAAATTCTGAACATACATGTACATTTACCAAATGTATTAGATTTAATCAAAACAAAATATACATTGTTTTAAGCATTAAAGATAACACATTTGAGACAAAAAGAGAAGCATGTATATATACATATATATGTGTGGATCGTATACAAATCTAGGTCACTGTATATCCAAAATGTGACCTCTCTTTTACATCATACAATCATCTCCTATCCCTAGGGCTAGTGGCTGGAGAGTGTCGACTGGATGCTCCCTCCTGGTCTGGCCGTGAAGGTGGACCCATGGGTGTGTAGCGTGATACAGATCGTGAGTGACTCCGAGAGGAACTCCTACGATCCCTATCCATAAGGATCGCACGATAGGTGGTAGCCTCGGTTTGAGCCGCTGCTAGATCTCGCCGCGCCTGCTGGAGGTCCTCTGATAGGACTCTCTCTCTCTGCCGCGCCTGCTGAAGGTCCTCTGATAGGACTCTCTCTCTCTCCCTCCATATATCTACCTGTACTTGGAATGGGAAAAACAAATCCTCATGTCAACCCGCGTTCCCCTGAGGCCTATAGGTAATCTGTGAGGAACTGGGGATCTGTGCTATCATGGAAATATCTGTCATTGCCTGCTGAATCAAGGAACGCCATTCCTGCACATTAGCTATGGTAGTAGAACAGATTTTTGTTAGTACCATTGTATATCATCAAAACATTAATCAATCAATATAAACCTACTATACCTGGATCTCCCTCGCGCCAGTAGGGATCATGATATGGTAGCATCTGTGACTGGGAACTACTAGGCTCCCCTCGCTCGAATAATCTATCCACGATGGGTGTAGGCTGGACGGTACTAGGAACAGGTCTCTGTATCACCTCGTGTTCCCCCTGTTGGGGAATAGGAGGTGGATCTAGCGCTATGGTATCGTCTCCTGAATGGTGGGGAGCTGCATCCGACTCCTCCTCATCATCTCTATCCTCCTCCTCATCGTCCTCCTCGTCATCCTCATCCTCGTCCTCATCTGCATCATCACCTGCATCCTCCTCGTCCTCCTCTCTATCTGCATCCTCCTCCTCCTCCTCCTCGTCACTGGGCTGATCGCCTATAGGTGGGTCAGGATCTCCCGCCTCCTCATGATCATCTCCCTCCTCTGGCTCCTCTGACCTAGATCCCTCGTCCTCGTCTCAATCTCCATGTCTCCATGGGCCTGGATAGCCTATCGGATGATCTGGTGGAAAGATAGGACCTGGATATGATCTCATGAACCATGAAACATATCTGCGCTGTGCTCTAGGCTCTGTAGAGTAATCAGTGACTACATCCTGATCAGATCCCTCTAAGTCTGTCATCTCAATGTCATCTACCGTCGGTCTCGCTATTGCTCCAGGTCTAGGAAGGACCCGTGAGTGTCGAGTATAGATGGGCACATCGGCTAGAACACACTGCTCTAGTCCGAACTGCCTCCGTACTCAGTCAAAGTAGAAGGGGACTATGATGTGTGAATATCGTCCCCGCAGTAGATGATTCCTTTGTAGACATGCTAACTGTCTCTCCATACCATCCCATCTATGCATCAGCAGGTAGGGTCTCCACAATCACTCTCCAATACAACAAATCTCCAAACCTCCACTCGCGGGTAAGTGGATAAGCGAACACCCTAGGTCGCTCGCTCGCTGTACTCAATGGAAAGCCGACGGGCCTGGTGCATGTGAAGTACTCTAAAATCCACACCTACAGAAGTGTGCATGTCATCAAACTACAACCATGTCCGAATACATACTCCTCAAGGTCGTGATAGAGATGTGCAAGCATACTCCGACCCCATGCATAAACTCTCCTGTGTCTCTCCATCGCTCTGATACACCATGTGAGGCCCCTATGCATGTGTGTCCCTCGCCCATTAGGGTAGACGGCTAGTGCTATGATGGCTATCATAAGGCATCTCAGAAGTGGTACCTCCCCTATAGGATGTAAGAGCCAGCTGACCATGATGTGACCTCTCGTCTCGCTCGACATGACTCTCCCTATGCAATACATCTGCTCTCTCTGATGATCCTCCGCTGACTGATCGGTCGCATATGTAACTGTCACTCCTCTGATAGGAAGATGAAGTATACGGTACACATCCTCAAGTGTGACCGTCAGCTCTCCTACTGGAAGGTGAAAGGTGCATGTGTCAGGATCCCATCATTCCATCAGTGCCATCAACATCGCAGGATGAAATCGAATGGCAAGCATCAGAATCACGTACCACAATCCTACGATCGATAGTGTGTCTCTCTCTAACTGAGTCAGCCGTGGAATCTGATCTCGCAAAGTGTGAAGAATATGGCCTGCTGTATGCTCTCTCATGTACGGGAGACCCTGCAACACGAAAACATGACCGTAATCAGTACTCAATCATCGAAATCGCAAATGCAAATTGTTGTACATTGTATGCTAGCCTTGTAACCCCTCGCCAGGCCTTGATTGGGGACCATGGCACCCTGATGGGGACCATGGCGCCCTGTCAGGGACCATGGCACCCTGAGGGGACCATGGTGCCCTGTCAGGGACCATGGCACCCTGAGGGGACCATGGTGCCCTGTCAGGGACCATGGCGCCCTGCAGGGACCATGGCGCCCCTGTCAGGGACCATGGCGCCCTGGGGGGACCAAGGTGCCCCTCAGGGACCATGGCACCCTAGGTGGGCCCCGGTCGATGTTCCAGGTCCACATACAATCACGGAAAAGTCAAACATGTGAAGAATCAAAAGTCAAATGTTTAGTCAACTCACCTCATCCAGTGGCTCGTCGTCGATCACGGCCTGGCGTAGGATCTCGATCCTCGTGGGATGCTTCGATCATCGTGAAGGCATGATGATAGCTAGGTGGGCTCCGCTGCATTGAATAGTATTCTGAAATCGACAAAGTGACGAATACAAGTGTCACTTTCGAAGTATATACTCTCGTTTGTTTATTCTTACTTTTTGAAACCCTAATTCTCCTCTATCATTCATTTTATCATAACTTGAGTTTGGGAGATGCGATTTTCGAGCCGTTTGTTGCGTTGGAATCATATTTTCCTTCTCCTACTCTCAGGATGTTCCAAAAAGTGCTCTGATGAATCCTATTTAGTGAACACCCCTCATCAACACTCTCTTACACAATTTGTCGCAAGTAAACATGCTACCTTGTTTCACCTCCCTAAATAAGCAAGTCGAAAAAGGGGGGGGCATATAGCTACTAACAAATTTCATCACTTTCCTTAGTAAGCATTAGGTGATTTTGTGATCTAACGTTTGTTTTGTAGGGTGTGGTTCCTAACTGTGTACTACAGATACCGCTGGGGGCTTCATCCGACAACTTATGGATATATCCTTTTTCAAATAATGTTTACTTTTTTGTACTTTAGCTTGCATATGCACTAGTACTCATATGACCGCTAAAGTGGGGGCTAAATGTAGCGTCGTAAATTGTACGCACTCGCTAGGGTGGTACAATTTCACACCTAGTTTAGCACTCGCCTTAGTGCATTTTGCATTCTGCATTGCATCTCTCCTTAAGCACTTAATTAATCAAATTAATTAGGTCTAAGGTCCTATTTCATCATTCTCTACATCATAAAGTTGGGCCCTTTCACTAAAGCGCGCCCTTCGCATTTTATTCCTCCAATACATCACTTAATCAAAAACCCTAATTAAGTCCTATTTCAAACTTGGGGGCTTGGTTTTGGGGTCAAAACATCTCGAAATCACCTGTAACTTCGGGATTCTCTCTAAAATCATCATATCCGACGACCCTGAAAATTTGGTGAAAAGTTGTCGGGACCGTGGCGCCCGGTGCACATGGTCTCGGACATTTTTCTCGAAATTTTAGGAGCACGATCCAATCATAAAATAAATCTTAACCCCAAGAAATTGGTGGGATATTCAATCTCTAGGTCAGCCAAAAGACGAATTTGCGATCTAGGGTTTCATACATAAGAGCTCTCTTTCTTCATTTGAAGGGATCCGATTTTTGGTTTCCAGGAACTTCATATGCAGTGAAAGAGTAGATCTTTGAGGACTTCAACAACATTCAATGTCATTCTATCAAGCATCTATCAAATTCACTCATCCACTTAGGGCTTGGAAGACATTGAAGAACAATAGGAGATTACCGACTGAAGATTGGCTTGTACTCCTCCCTTGAGGGTTGGGTATGATTTCGTATTGTTTTCATGTCTTTGCATAAGCTTTGATACATCATTTATTCATGCTTTAGATCACATTGCATCTTGATTTGGAGCATTTGCATTATCATTTACAAGCAATTAGGGTTTACTTTCTAGGTTGCTCTAGTTTGCTTTCTTGCATTTTTGGACCTTGCACACACACTAGGTCTGCACACACAATACATTTTACAAAACAACTTGGTTATTCGTGGAGGTGGAAATCACCGAAGCGAGGGTTTGACTAAGGCAAAACCCTATATAGCCGCCCCTCCCCATTTTTCAGATATTATTGCAGGTTTCGGGATTCGAACGACGCCGCGGGATATAGATCCGGAGAGAGAAGGTCGAGACAGCACCCTGTGTGAAGTTGCAGAGCAGAAGACTGGGACAGGGGCGCTGGGCGCCCTGGTCCCTGGGACAGAGGCACTAGGTGCCCTGGTCCTCTAGACAGACAACTCTCCGACATCTTCCTGACAGTGTTTCAGGGTGCAGAACAGTGGTTTCCGGTGCAGTTTTCAGGACAGTGGCGCCCGCGCCCCCGTCCCGAACATTTTCAGTCTGATTTTGACTCTGGGTACGCATCTGCATTCTCATTTCATCCTTGTACTTACAGTTGTTCATTGTTTAATCTCAATTCTGCAATCTTGTTATTAGTTCATACTTGCATTTTGGGATTAGGGTTTGAACTTGCATTACTTGATCTTACAATTTCAACAAGGGAATAGGAATCCTAATAGATATCCCGTGGCTCTCTCTTTCACCAAAAGAAGTAGCCAATTGTGCGATATCTCTAGGCTCTTTCGTATTCTGCAATGTGTGTCAAAAGGTAGGATTAGGGTATGATTGAACCTAGTCTCGCTTTTTCCCCTACACACCTGCTGATGTATTATATAGCTTGTTCCTTGCCCTATGGATCTTCTTGTGCCAATAATGCCCCCAGTGATATGCCTATTGTTGAAATGTAGAGAATATGTGGCTTCCCTACTATGGGTGGTACTATAACTGGTGGGTTCATTAAATATTGCTTGATTTGATAAAATGATTCAGCACATTTGGCTTCCCATCTAAATGGTACATTTTTATGTAGCAAATGATTGAATGGTAGACTTTTATCAGCTAGTTAAGCGATGAACTACTAATTGATTGGAGTCATCCTTGTAGCGATCTAAGGTGACTGATGTTTTTTGGTGGTGGCATCTCCATAATGACTTGTATCTTTTCGAGATCCACTTCAATACCCTTAGCTGAAACTATGTAGCCTAGTAACTTGCCTGATGTAACCCTGAAGACACACTTCTTAGGGTTGAGTCAGACTTGGAATTTTTCCAATCTGTCAAAAATCTTTTCTAAGATGCTTAGATGTTCTACTCTAGTGAATGATTTAGCCAGTAAGTCATCCACATAGTCCTCCATGAAGGTATGCATCATGTCATGAAAGATTGTTGTCATTGCTCATTGATAAGTTACTCCTGTATTCTTTAAGCCAAATGACATGATATTCCAACAGTACGTTCCCCAGGGACAGGTAAATGTTGTTCTATCTTGATCTTCTAGGGCTATTTTGATTTGATTATAGCCTGAAAAACTGTCAATTAGTGATAGCATTGCATGGCCCGCTGTGAGGTCTACAGTTATGTCGATACTGGGCAAAGGAAAGTCATCCTTTGGATAGGCTTTGTTGACATCTCTGAAATCAGTGCATATTCTGATACTGCCATCTGGTTTTGACACTAGTACTATGTTGGAAATCCATTCAACATAGTCAATAGGTTGAATGAGACGTCTAATAGTTTCTTCAGCTCAATTTTCAATTTTGACCATGAGTGCTACATGTGGATTTATCTTTCTCAATTTTTGCTTGATTAGCTTAGCTCCTGGAGCAATGGATAAGTGGTGCATGATTAACTGTGGATGAATCCCGAGCACATCTGCATATGACCACGCAAAGTTGATCTATTTTTCTTTGAAAAATTTGATGAACTCTAATCTTTCTTCCTCCGTTAAAGATTCTGCTAAGTGTATATTTATGGCTGCTTCTAGAGTACCAATGTTGATTGATTGAGTAGGCTCAATCAATATAGGTGATCGCTCATGATAGTGTTCAGGAAGAGTGTCAAGTCTCCCATCTTTAGGTGCCTTGAAAAGGTTTTCACCCTTAGATATGTCCTTTATTTTTACTTTTTTGTGATCTATTGTTGCCATTGACTAGTTTTCAGCAATAGATCCTTTCTTTTGTCCATTTTTGCGACTGAGAGACTTGGCACCCCCCTGGTTGCAGATATCATTACTTTGTTCACTAGTAGAGTCTATTTCTGGGGTAATAGTACATAAGTAGTGGATAATGGATTCATCATTGGGGAAAATTGGTATATGATGGTTTTCAAGTTCATCCCAATCAATGAGGTCGGGAAAGACAAGTGGCAAGGAGTCATTAGGTGGATCAAGTTCTACTACTATAATTGTTAGGATAGAGTTATTTGCATGATTGGTTGGGGCATTAAAGAAGTCAAGGATCTCATTGAGGTCTTCGATAGTATCATCTTCTATATAGACTTGTTCATAATGATGCTGCTCATTTTCCTTGGCATCATAGATATTTTGTGGCCCAAATTCCAACTGTCTAGATTCTGTGTTGAGTTCTTATTGAGAAATGGGTGTATTATTGTCATTTGCACACATATCTTTAGTAATGTTAGAATTGCTACCCCATTCATATTCATTTGAATCAATCTCAGAAGTATCATCCTAGATTCTATTAGTGCTATGAACTGGTATGTAGTAAGGTGAGAACAGGTCGTTGATGATTGATACAAGTTTGGTAGTCTTTTTTGATTCTGTGTTAGATCCTGCTTCCACTGTTTGCATTTGTTCATATACTGTCTCTCCTCGGGGAGGAATGATGTAATCAGGAGGTGATTCTTCTTTGTCAGCAATTGGTTCTTGAATATGATGTACTTCTGTAAATGCTGCCTTCTTTTGAATGATGGGTTTCTTTGGATGTTGCTTCTTTTCTTGATGCTCATGTTCCTTACGCATTGTCTCACCAGACTCAAATAATGCCTCCTGCCAGGAGTCTTTTGTTTACTTCTTTTTTTCTTGCCACTAAGGTTTTTGATATTTGTGTGATACTTTCCTTTGTAGTAGAGTGAGTTCAAATCCCAATCCCTTTTTGTCCTTGTTGAATTGTGAAGGAAGATTTAAAGGTTCGGTGACACCCTCCTGATGTTTACCAATAGGTCCTTTGCCATTGTATCCCATTTGTTGCATGATCAAGTAGCCTTTTCCATACAAGTGTGTTGGTATAGCCACTTCCACAGTAGCTACTCTAACTTCTTCCTCATCTTTGTACAACCAACTAAGGATGTCTTTTTCTTCTGATTCATATGATAGAGTGCCTAGTTGAATAAATATGCCATCAAACTTGGTGATGGGCTTAGTTGCTTGATGTGTCTATGTTGTAGGTAATCCATGAGATCTTGGTGATTTTGGCAATTTGGCCAGACACATGGGTTGCAAAGAGTATTCTCCCATGCCTTTTTCTTTGATTTTCATTTTCTGCTTGAAATCTATAGCCAGTGAGTTAGATTTTTCTTGGTGAAGATCTAGTGCTGAGGAATTTTGTTTCTCTCTATTATGTGGAACCAGGCTGTCTTTGGCTGCCCCCATAACATTGCAATGTTGGAAAGGATTATGATCTGCTGATATGGAAACTTCTTGTCCATTGTAAGGGAATTTGACACATTGATGATATGTGGAGGGCACTGCTTGCATTTCATGTATCTAGGGTTGACCCAACAAGATATTGTATGTGAGGTCTATGTATAAGACCTAGCACATAGTGTCCTTTTGCATTGGTCCTACTTGAATAGGTAACACTACTATCCCTTTGGATGATCTTTCCTTGTCATCATATGCCTTTATCATGATCCTTTTACATGGATCAATAGACTCCTCAGAGAAGCCTAATGCATGGATAAGTTTTAAAGTACAGATATTAAGCCCAGCTCCTCCATCTATCAATACTCATTTTACTCGGTGTTTATAGACCATGACTTTGATATGGAGTGGAGTATTGTGAGGATGGATTAATGAGATATTATCATGCTTAGAAAAAGTGAGGTTATGAGGCCCTATCATATGAGCCACCATGGTTTGGAATTTGTCAGCATCCAGATCTTGAGGGACATTTGTCTCTTATAACGCTTGTTCCAATATGTCCTTGTGTTTTGGTGAAAGTTTTAACAACTCCAGAATGGATATTTGAGCATGAGTTTTATGCAGTTGACTAACCAGATCATATTAAATCTTGGGTATGGTGTTTGTTGTTGACATATGTCCCTTCAAGACATATTTTTGAGCTCTGGTCGTTACATTGACGGATTCATGTTCATGCTTATCTATGATTGTGATAACATTGACTTGATTGTCCATAGCTGATATGTGATTGATGGTGTTAGTGTAGATGTGATTGATACGAGCTCCATGTGTATCGTTTGAAATTGAAGCTCCATCCTTGTTGTAGTTTGGAAGAGGATTTTTGAAGGCTCTGTGGTCACCATTTGTTTTGAGACCATTGACTGTTAAATCACCTCTATCAATCATGTCTTGAACAATGTTTTTCAGCCTCATGCAATCATTTGTTTGATGACCTTTGTTACGATGAAAATCACAAAAGTGCGAGTCATTCCACTAGGGCGGTTTGATTTATGGTTCAAAGTTGTTGATTGCAAGTAAAGAGATAATTTTGTTTGCCAAGAGTTCTCTGAGTGTGGACTCTGGTGATTGTCCCAATAGTGTGTAGATACATTTTTTAAAATTGTTGGTGTTACCCCGTGAATTGTTATTAGGCCCTCGATTTGTGTTATTGTTTTGAGCATTATTGGTATTGTTTGCATTGTTGGTGGTGGGTTGAGCTTGATTGGGATTTGGTACGTAAGTGTTAGCATCTAGGTTAGCACCTTTAGGATTCTTTGTAGTTAGAGGATTACCTGATAATGCTAGCACAGGCTGCTTTGATTTTGGATCATTTGATTCATTGCCTCCTTCATTTCCATTTTTTTTGTTCCGGGTCCAGAACCTGGATTTGTCTAAGTTGTTATTGTTTTGATTGTTGTAGTTGGATGAACTTGCTCCCTCTTTGAAGAATTTTAACATTCCTTTCTTGACACATACCTCTTCTACTTGTATGCCATTCTCAATCAATTTAGCGAAAGATGGTATGCATTGAAGTTTGAGTATGTAACTCATTTCACTATTTAAATTATCAATGAAAATCTCCATCTTTTCCTTTTCAGGCACATCTTGAGGATATCGTGAAACCATACGCCGCCAACATTGAAGAAATACCATGAATGTTTCATTGATCTTTTGTTTGGTGTTGCAAACATCTAGCATAGTGATAGCATGTTGAATGTTATAAGTGTATGGGGGAAAAGCGGGTCGATAGAACTCAATATGTGAAAAACGGAGCTCTATGGAGCCTTGCTCACACACTCATAGGACTTCTTGGTGCAAGCTATAGAGTAATGAAGTATCACTCAGCTTCCCAAGGTGGATCCCATGGTTCTCTATCTTACACGGTCCCTCAAACCAATGTTTTTGCTCTCAGATCACTAAGCAAAATGGTTTAGGGATGGAAAATGCAAGAATGAGGGATGCTTTTTGTTGATTTAATATGAGATGCATCATAAGCTATGCATGATTCTAGAAATGCAATAAACTAACTATAAGATGACAAGGTTAGTAAACAAACTATCCTAGCATACTATATTAGTTAATGATTTAAGCTAATGATAATAGAAATATTCTAAAATGCATATTAGATTAATTTCTATTTTAAAGAGAGGCTAAATGATGAGCATATATGAAATGAAAGCTTGAATGTATTTGAGCATAAGTATGATACTACAAACTTGGATCCTTAAAATGGAGGGATGAGAGCTCTATTTATAGCAAAAATAGGGCAATGGATGGTTAGGATTGAAAGAGTTAATCAAGGGCTAAGTTTGAAAGTTGGGAATCCATTTTTGCAATTTGCACCAATGAAATGGTGACAAATGTCAACATAAGACCGGTTGAGAAAAGGGGTTGGAGACATTAAATGCCTGAGAAGACCTCATGGTTATCTAGAGGGTAAGGGTCAAGCTTAAGTTAATATTACCCATTGAATTAAGTTTTAATCCAAGGATAAATTCTTGTGCAAATGATTAAGGGATAACCATGGTCAAAGAAATGAATTTTTGATGAGACCCTTGGGTTATATGGAGGTTGAGTTTAGAGAAAGTCTCTAATCATTTTAGAGGGTTGAGTTAACCATTAATGGTTTGGGAGACTTTGGAAAATTAAGTGGTTGAATACTTGAAGCCTTTAATGGTTATCAAAGACTTTAAGGGTTTGAGAAGTGACTTCCATTTGTTTAGGGATGTGACAAAGTTTAGAAGATGGGTTAGGTTAATTTAGAAGTGATTAGAAGGTTCTAGAAGAAATTAGGAATAGGTTTTAGAATGCAAGTGGGAGATGTAGGAGAATGCAAGTGGATGGAGGGATAATAGGATTTAATTGAAATAAAATTAATTTAATTCAATTTGGTTGTAATTTGGGGAAATTAAATAAATTAGATTTATTCAATTTAGGATAACTATTTAATTAAATTTGAATTTAATTAAAAGTGGATAGAAGGGATTTAATTGAATAAAATGATTTATTCATTAAATGGGTATAGTGAATTTAATTGAGTAATTTACTTAATTAAATAGAGGAATGCGGGTAATTTAATTAAATTGGATTTAATTAAATAGAGAAATGAACATAAAATATTCATTTAGGAATATGGTCATTTTTATACATCTATAATAGGAATATTGCGTTATGAATTTGTTGACAAGTTCATCAAACGACCTTACAGGAGGTGTGATTTTAGACAACCATTCCATTGTTTGTCCTCCCAAGCTTCTTGGGAACAACCTCATCAAATAGGTTTCATCATGAGCAAATTCGAGACTCATTGTACAAAATTCTCAAACATGATCATGGGGATCACTCTTTCCATCATATTTGTCAAACTTAGGAATGTCTGAGTTTGGAGGGAAAAGTACCATGTTCAATCATCTGTCAAATGGATAAGGACATATCTCATTTAGTGAATACCGTATTGTTGTCCCTTGTTGCATGTCTTGCATTTGTCTTTATAGAATTTGCATTTGCTTTGTAAGAGAAACTAAGGGTGCATTATTTTGCCGAGGGAAGAGTTCTTCCCTTGCATTGATTTTGAGTTGAAACGGTGTGTGGAATGGTATGTTTTGCTCGAGAATGTTTTGCTCAGGGATATGTTGTTCTGGGATATTTTGCTTAGGGATATCCTGTTTAGGGTCACGTATTTCTTTCTCTCTTTGTTGTTCTTGAGATTCATAATGTTGGGATCTTGTTCTAAACATGTCTGTGTCTAGATCTTCAAGAATTTTAACTCCTTTGCTTGAGAGCATGAGTAGATATTTTCCTTGTCATTTTCTATGAGCCTTTCTATTAGTTTTTGGAATGAAGAACTTCCTTGACATTCTTGAAGAAGTTCTTCAAAATTTTTAGTATCCTCTTGATGTGGACCTTCAAAAGGATTAGATAACCTTCTATTCATGCTTGATTCTAGTGTTGTTTCGCTTTGTTTGTTTCGTTAAGTGCGAGTAACCATAGGCATTTAATAGAAACTTTCTGTGATAAAGGGGATAAAATCCTCTTCAATGTTTTGTTCAAGGGTTGGTGGTTCAAGCCAGGGTACGTTGTAAGTGATGCACTTGTCAGGAAAGAATGTCGGATTAGTCTTTTCTCCATGATTGATTTTTTGATTGAATGCAAATTTTTGATAGAATGCTCTAGTCTTCAAGGGTTCCTTGTTAAATTTGTTTGATTTGTTTTGAATATAGAGCCGTACGTGATGAAGGAATGTTCGATGAGATTTGAAGAGTTGACGATTGATGTGTAAAAATTTATTTGGTTGGGCAAATTTTGAAAAACTTGGTTGTTGTTTCTTCAACTCAGTGCTACGATAAATATTCTTTCTTCTCAAAATATGAGGAATAGTCATGCGCAAGCGACCAATGGTGTCCTTTGATTTGTTTTGGATTCAGTTTACCTTGTTTTAGAAACTTAAGTATTAATTTATCAAAATGAAGGTTTAGATGTGCCTTTATGACAAAGTGCATCAAATGATATGGAATAGAGCTTTCCCGATATGGAAACTCAATTTGACAACTTGAAGTTTTAAAACAAGTGTGTTTTTAGGATAAAATCCATGAGATAAAAAGGACCTCTTTGTCACTTGTGATGATGTTTCTCGATTTTGATAGAATAGATATGTTTATCATGTGACTAGTTTTCAGATTCTGGACAACTTTGTTTGACTAGAAATTTGCATGAGAAATAACTTTTGATACTCTGTATTTGGTATTTTGTTTTGATGAAATGTCGACTGATGAAAGAGGTTTCCAAATTTTTTTTCAAAATTTTCTATTTTTACCTCTGTTTTGCTCTCTATTTTTTTGGTTTTTGACCACGCGCTAAGACAGACACTCGATTCGCTACCAAAAGTTCTCAACGTGCTAAAGAAAGGACCCTACGCACTAGGTTGCCCCCTGCTACGTGCTAACTAGTTTTACTAGTTAAAAAATTATTCTCTGGTTTTCAAAGGGTTACGCGCTATTATGAGCCATTGATGCGCTAATCTGCTTTCTGAATGCGCTAAAGATTTACTTTCATGCGCTAAGCTGATGTTTCTATGCGCTAAACTGTCTTCCAGATGCGCTAAACTATTTTTGATATGCGTTTAACTGTGTTTGCTAATTCTAGGTTCTGGTGAAGCGCTATTGTTAATACTTTACATGCTAAACTATTTTTGATACGTGTTTAATTGTGTTTGTTGATTCTAGGTTTTGGTGAAGCACTAGTGTTAATACTTTACGCGCTAAAGATAAGGTTAGATGCGCTAAAGTATGATTGCCACATGTTAAGATGTTGCTCTTATGTGCTAAACTGCCTTGACTTGATTGTTTTCTACAATTTTGAATTTTTGTCTTGAGTCTTCAGTGATAACATATGATTTTTTGAAGTAATAAATGAATACATAGCACCAAAGAAATAACCATTTTTGCTTAATCTAAATAATAAGTGTATGTTCTGCGAGGATGTGTTCAAATCTTCAATGTTTTAACAGGTTCAAATACAAAGAATACACTTCAAATAAACTCTTTATTTAAGGGTCATAAGTAATACCATAGCTCACTATTTTCGATACTCCGTCAGCTCAAACAACTGTGTCACCCCCCAGAGGGTGCCCATTTTTTTGCCTTTTGCTAGAAACTAACTCAAAGTGAATTGTTTCACAATTGAGTAGTTATCTTGGGAGATATATGGTGAGTAATCTTGGGGGCGGATTCTTCCCCATCCTTGCACTATGATATTACAAATGTCTGGTTACTGACTCAGCTCAAAGTTTCTATGCTAAAGTTTGTAATCAAGCTTCCAGTTCGGTTGTCAGTGATAAACTCTCTCAGGAGGCTTCCCAACCTTTAGAACAAAGGCTTTAAGTATTACAAGGATACTAGGGGAAGGCTAATCACTGCATGCATTCGTTAAAAAGTGCTTTCGCCACTTTCCACATTTAATTATAGTGGGTTGGAACTCTTGGCTTCAAAGTTGTTCCCCACTTAAGTCGTTCCCTTCACACCAGCCAAAGAATGGCTTTAAGAGTTTTTCAACCCCTCGGAAAGGCAGGTCTGCTAAAGGATTTAAGTGTTGTATGACTAAAAGCATAAGAGTAGTCTAGCTTTTTGATCACCCGGTTAAGGGGAGAGCATATACCTTCTATTTTCAAGACAAGGCAAACAAGATTCTTTTTATCTTTCAAGTCAATGAATTTTTTAAGATCTATATGGATATGTTGCTCCATAAAAACATGGTGTTTATTTTAACCTCTCATGGAAATGATTTTCTAATCTATTGAAAAGAAAGGGTCAACAAAGTAAATCCGATGTTTTGTCAACAAAATAAATCGATTGTTGGTCAACAAAATAAATCGATCTAAAGGGGAAGATTGTCCCTCTTTGGTTGCAAATGACTTTTGGACTCTGTGTGATTCTTTACTTTGCTAAAACTTAAAATGGATCCTTTTATACACCAAAGGATGGTGAAATTCTTTTTAAGCTCCTTTTCTTGCAAAAATATAAAAATTGTCTTGTTCTTTTTAGAGCCCAAAAATGAAAGTTTTTCTCCTAAGAAAACAAGAAAGATTTCTTTGTTGTTCTTTTTATTTGCCCAAAATAAAGGTGAGTTCAATTTTATTTTAAAAAATAAAAGAAAGAAATTTGAATCTTTTCTAACTTAGAAAAGTTAGCAAAAATTTAAACTACTTTAGTTCTAGCCTAAATAGAATAGACTCAAAACCTGCAATAAAAATATTAGTAACCTGCAAAAAATCAGTCAATTAGTTAGCAAAAAGATGAGTTCCGTGGACTTCCACAAGTCTAAGTTTTAATTTCTGTTACAAATTAGTTTTCTGTTTTCTATTTGTGATGCGCTACAGAAAAGCCTGTATGCACTATAGAATATGTCAGATGCGCTATAGAATATGCCAGAAGCGGTGAGCTATTTTCCAAATGCGCTATAATGTTATTCCTTCGTGTTGATACCTACAGGAAAATATTAGTGACCATCATGCACTAAAGAAAAGACTTTACGTGCTAGAGTATGGACCAAACATGCTAAAAAGTGAGATGGATGCGCTACAATGTGGACCAGATGCGCTAAGAAAAGTTCCTCACGCGCTAATCTTTGTTTCCCGCATACCTGCAAAAGTGATTTTTTTTTTTAAACTATTTGATTAATGGGGTAATGCCCCATGGTGGGTGCCAGATATGTATGCGGGAAAAGCAGGTCGATGAAATTCAATATGTGAAAAGTGGAGCTCAAAGAGGCTTTGCTCAGACACCCACATGACTTTTTGGTGCAAGTTATGGAGTCATGGAGAATGACTCAACTTCCCAAGGTTGGTTCCATGGTTCTCTATCTCACAAGGTCCTTCAAGCCAATGCCTTTGCTCTCAGATCACTGAGCAAAGCGGCTTAGGGATGACAAATGCAAGAACGAGGGATGCTTATGATTTAATTATGAGAATGCATCCTATCTATGCATGATTCTACAAATGAGTAAAAACTAGTTTATAAGATGCAAATATAAGTATAAATACTATCCTAACATATTATACTAGATAATGATTTAAGCTAATGATGAAGAAATTACCCGAAAATGTTTATTAGATTAATTTCTATTGCAAAAGAGGCTAAATGCATTGATCATGTAGGATTTTGCCAAGATCAAGGGCACAATGAAAAACATAAAAAGAGACAATAGAATGACAAGAACAAACTGTATTCTCATCAATATGCAAAAATGATCAACTGGATTAACCAATACAATGAATATAGGCTTGCTTATATAGGCAAGGCCATATGGATGTATGAGCACACAAATATAACATGTGGCTCAATGAGAAACAAGGGTAGGTAAGAAATACTAGGGGTAGGTAGGAGAAATAATATAATATTCCACAAGAGGTGGATGACCCACCGAATGTGGAGTGTAATAGCAAAATAAGACCACAAAAGGTGGAATTCCTCCTACAAGTTCTATCCCTATGTGCAAACTTCCCTAAGTGTCTCAAATCCAAACTATGAAGAGATGCATTATCCTAAGTTAACTTAAGTAAAGTGTAATAATATCCAAAATGAATATTTATTTACACCAACAGATCAAATTAAGCCTAAATGAGATATTGAAAGCTTGCATGGATTTGAGTATAAGTATGATGCTAAAGACTTGGATGTTTTTAAAATGGAGGAATGAGAGATCTATTTATAGGAAAAACAGGGCAATGGATGGTCAGGATTGAAAGGGTTAATCAAGGGATAAGTTTGAAAGTTGTCAATCCATGTTTGCAATTGGCACCAATGAAATGGTGACAAATGTCAACATAAGACTAGTTGAGAGGAGGGGTTGGAAACATTAAATGCCTAAGAAGACATCATGGTTACCCTAGGGGGTAAAGGTTAAGGTTAGGTTAAGGTTATTCATTGGATAGAGAGTTTACCCAAAGGATAAAATTTTGTGCAAGAGTTAAAGGGATAACCATGGTCAAAACAATGAATGCTTGATGAGACCCTTAGGTTAGATGGAGGTTGAGTTAGAGAAAAAGTCTCTAATCATGCTAGAGGGTTGAGTTAACCATTAATGGTTTGGAAGACTTTCAAGGTTAACTTGTTGAAGACATAAAGCCTTTAATGGTTTTCAAAGACTTTGAGGGTTTGAGAAGTGACTTCCTCTTGCTTAGGGATGTGACAATATTTAGGAAATGGATTAGGCTAAATTGGAAGTGATTAGAAGAGTCTAGAAGAGTTTTAGAAAGGGGTTTAAGAGGCAAGTGGGAGATGTAGGAAAATGCAAGTGGGTGAGGAATAATAGAATTTAATTAAAATAAATTATTTTATTTCAATTTAGTTGCAACTTGCATTTGTAGGATTTGGCAAGTGGGGGGATTTAATTAAATGTAAATTTAATTAAATGGGCTAGAAGGGGGGGTTTTAATTAAATGGCTAGAAAGAGGATTTTAATTAAATGTGAATTTAATTAAATGGATTAGATAGAAGAAGGGGTTAATTAAATAAAGTGATTTATTTAATTTAAATGATGTAGAGGACATAAGTGATTTTAACTAAATAAATTGAATAATTTACTTAATTAAATAGAAGAATGTGGGAGATTTAATTAAATTAGATTTAACTAAATAGAGAACTGAACATAAAATATTCATTTGGGAATAATGGTCATTTTTATACGTCTACAAATGGTTATTTAATTATGTTCATGTGAACTTGGTTTAAGAACTCATAATGACGTATTTATGTATGTTCGATGCAAATGAACTTCAGTGAGTTAGAAAACCAAGAACAACCTGTACCTAGATGAGGTAGATAACTGCAATCTAACTTAGATCATTTAGAAAACTTGATCGACATTTAATGTTTAAATCAATATGGGAAAAGATTGTATTTACCAATTGTTGCCTATGCAAGTTTAATTTTTGTATTTGCTTTTGCTTAAGTAATGGCAAGCCTTGCTTTGTTTGATTGGACCCTGTCGTATGGATTGATTTGGGGTACCTGTTTCTATCCTTGATCTTGATTTTGACTGTTGTTTTGTTTGTGGTGGTGTTGTAATTGGTCATATCCTTTATGCGGGTGTCATATGATGTTTCGTGGTTGACCATAGCTAGACAGGTCTCTAGTTAGAGTACTATCAATCAGTGCACCTCATATGATGTTGTGTTGACCAAATGGTTGTTCCCTTCATTTTGAACTCTGGTTCCTTGATCTTGTGTATTCCTTGGTTTATGAGTTCGTTTGAGTATAGTCTAGTGTCATATGGGAAAGTGGCTTTCGATTGGGGATCGCACCCAAAGTGGTTGTTGGGTAACCTAGCGAAAGTGTGTCTAATAAGTGATAACCTAATAGTGTATTAGAGTGTTAGTTAATGAATCACTAAGAAAGATAATTGTGCCTCACACATGGGATGAGTGCTAACATAGACTTAGCATGTTGTGAGAAGGCCTGAAATGGAAAACCATCATCCCTGTCTTCACGAAATGATGTGTGGGTCCACATGAGGCTTGGATGGGTTGGAGGTTTAGAATAGGTTGCTAGGGTAACCCAGTGGATGGGGCCGGAACCTATGAAGACCTGCCATGGTATCCATACTAGGTTGTGTGATGACACTTGTCCCCTACGTTCGCTAGTGTGTTGTTGTGTTGTCTTGATAGGAGCACTTTTGTGGAGTCGTCTTGTTGCTTATGCCCTTGTGAGTACCTAGTTTCATGTTAGACCTTGAGTTGCAAAGAGTTAGTTCTATGGATGCTCCAGTTGATCTTTTGTATTTGCTTTGATTATGTTCAGTTGGATCATTTCCTATTCAGAGATCATTTATGTATTTATTGACCGATGTGGTCGTTTGTATTTTGGTTATGTTCGCCTCGATGGCATGATTGTAAATGATGTGAAACTCATGTATTCTTAACTTATTTAATTATCAGAGGGGTATTGCAGTTGAGCAGACCCGGAGATGTAGCCCTCTAGGGGTGAACTCCAAGATTAATTTGGTGTTATGTGATGCTTATGTTCTTATGTTTCCTTTTTTCAGTTTTAGTGTGTATGGATGGCTTTTTGATAGAATGTATAAATGGATTAGATGTGATTTATTGTAAATGCATGTATACAGTCATCTTTTAGATGCAGTAAATTGGATCATGAAAGAATGTAGCTTAGAATAATGGAATATATTCAATTATTGCTAAGGAAATTAATGTGTATGAAAAGATCTCATTAGTTTATGATGAAATTCAAGTGTGTTATAAAATTAGATGCATGGCTTATATTTTTAATAAAAAGCTTGAACGTAAGGTATGAATAAATCTTAACAGATGAACCTTATCTATTGATCTATATTTTTGTCTTACTGAAAGAAAATTATCCTTGTTTAAAGTATTATCTCATTATTAAAATAATCAACTTATTGAATTAATTAACATGAATTAAGTTAAATGTGTAATTAAGTAATCACGTTGGGAAACTCTTTAGGTGTTAGTTGAAGTCTTTCACTGTGTAATCTGTACTTTGATATCTCGTTGTATCATTATGTTGTGTTTAAATTTCAAAAAAAAAATTATTGCACTCTATTCTTGTGTTTTAACTTAATCCCTTCAGGGTTTCCTGGCGGGGCATTACAGGTAATAGCACCCAAGAGAAAGAAATAGGTAATTTCACCGAATGAATTTGATTTTGAGTAGTTGGTGTATATGGTGAAAATGGATACAATAATAACAATATTGAAAGGCTAAATGAAGTCAACCACAAAACCCTAGCCTAACAACAACAAAGATCCACCATAACATATGAAGATTACCTAAGACAATGCAAATCAAATGAAATCACAAAGATTATACCATCACATGTCCAATAGGGTTTGAATCTCCATTCTTCCTATCTCCATTGATCTTGCTTGATATATTTGCTCTCAGATTTTATGTGCACAAGAGCTCAACAAAGAACGGAATGTGGTTGCAAGATGGATCGTAGTGTAGTCAAGTGATCAAATAGTTCCTTCGTTAGGGTTTGATAATGAAGGAAGAATCTCCTTATATAGAAGACACAATAAGAAATGGAGGGATAAGATTGAGAGGTGTAAAAGGAGGTCGGCTATGATTAGAGGGTAGGTAGAGGAAATAATAAAATAATGAAAAGGGGTAGGTAGTGTATGAATTAAGAGATGAATGACATGTGTCATGGGTAGACAAGGTTAATGAAGTAATTAAATAAATAAAGATTTATTTAATTAATAGAAGAAATGGGATAATTAAATAAATAAATATTTATTTAATTTAGGAAAAGGATAATTTAAATAAATAAATAAATGTATTTATTTAAATGAGAAATAAGGCTAGAAGAGGATAAATGAATGAATTAAATAAATAAGGATTTATTTAATTAATAGATGAATTAGGCTAAAGTAATTAAATAAATAAAATATTTATTTAATTAGACATGACAATTTTGGGTGTCTACATTTTGCCCCTCTTTGAGACAATGCAACTTGTCGCGTTATTTCAAAGAAGATAAGATGAACTGATACATAGTTGCCCCAAGGTGGGAATAATATGCCCCCTCGAGAGATTGGATGAAAAAAAATGTTTGAAAAGATTGCAAACAATCTCTCGATAAGAAAGAAAGGCTAGAATGGACTGACCAGATAGGATCGAGTGACAGAGTCACGGGATAATGAAGACTGACTTGGGAAACGAGGGCTAGGGCTAAGATAGTCTATAAGATAGACCACGAGGGAAATACATCCTCATTGTCATCTACACATCCACGAGAGCAGAGTGCAGAGCAAAAATAGAGCAGCAACAATCAGCAACGATGGCCTTTGTTCACAGATTCGATCACATTCACCGATTCCAGAGGCCAGCTGAGGCAGGAGAGCCGGTAAGTATCGTAAAACTGTCTCGTACTTCGATGCATTTATTTTTGTCATTAATGCATGGTAGATAGAGAAATAAATGCACTTTAGGTTAGGGTCCAAAATATGTCAAAAACATCTAGGCGCGTCTGCATTGGTGCCAGGCGCGTCCATGCTCACGAGGCATGTCTATGTTTGTGCCAGGCACATCCATGTTTGGAAATGCGTCTGTGTCGAATGCGATCGCGTCTATGATATGTAGGTGCGTCTGTGCCAAAAAGGCACGTCTGTGTCGCCCAGGCACGTCTGTGCAAAGCATAGGCACGTATATGTCTTTCAGGCACGTTTGTGTAAAACAGGCGCGTTTGTGCAGTCTTCAAGCGCGTTTATGTCCAAAAAAATGTGAATTTGTGTCTTCTAGGTCAAATCGATAGTTTTGTGATGAACATACACTGTCGATTGGATAAACTGCTAAGAGGATACACTCAAGCAGGTCCTCTAGGGAAGACTAGAATAGATCAAGGCACTTTGTGATGAATAGTGAGTACCAAGATAGAGTACTTTGTGATGAATAGGGAGTACTAAATTATGAGTAGCACTTTGTGATGAATAGTGAATGCAAATGTGAGCAGCACTTTGTGATGAACAGGGAGTGCCAAACACGTAGTACTTTGTTATGAATAGGGAGTGCCAAACATGTAGTACTTTGTGATGAACAGGGAGTACTACTAGGATAGATAGCAACACTTTGTGATGAATAGTGAGTGTCACTTGGATAGATAGCAACACTTTGTGATGAACAGGGAGTGTCACTAGGATAGAAAAGCATATGCACTTAGATAAAAAGTAGCATTTTGTGATGCACAATGAATGCCACTATGATTGACATGATTGATTTGCTTGACTGCAGGAGTATTTATCGATGCTGGAGTCATGGGAGAGATTCCCGTCAACATAGAGATTACGCCCTGAGTTGACTTTCGAGGACTGAGCTGCTATTGAGGCTATGGGTCTGAGACATGTTTTGTATGTGCCTGAGTTTTGGGTGAACATGGGATTGTTGACTACACTGGCGGAGAGATGGCACTTCGAGACATGTACTTTTTATTTGTCGATGGGTGAGATGACAGTCACCCTGGAGGATGTATACAGGATTCTCAGGATACCGATCGACGGGGAGCTGATTCCATACATTCAAGATGGAGACAGGGAGGCCCTGAGATGAGTGTTCCAAGACCCAAGACTGGAGATGAGGGCTAGACATGTGGCTTGGGATACTATGACTATGACAGGATTGGTGCTACTAGCAGTGATGGGAGGAGCAGTCAGTGGGTTCCTGTGTCCTGATAGAGCGACACGAGGGTTGGCTGTGGGTTGGGGAGGAGCATTGGAGACACTGGTGACACAACACACCAGATATGCCTGGGGACCATGTATGCTGGCACACCTGTACTATGAGCTACATCAATTTGTGTACCACAGGTCAGTGGGATTGGGCTGCGGGGTGACATTGTTGCAGGTGTGGGCTTATGAGCATCTGCTAGTGACAAGACTGATACATTTCAGAGGTAGAGGTCATGGGCACAACTTTGTACATTTATACGACATGATCACCTCATAGCCACAGATTGGCAGGTTAGAGCACTGGTGGCGGATGATAGATGATATTGATGTGGTCATATGGATACCATACCTAGGATGTGAGCAGTGGGAGGATGATGCGGTAGAGCTTCCCTACACCTTCCGGAGTAGGTACTTGATTAGGCGGATGCCCTATGTGCTAGAGAGGCAGCTAGTGGACAGGGTTGGCAAGCAATTTGGCAAGATCCAGAGGATGCCACGGGGCTCCGGCATGTATGCATGGACAGTTAGGGATCAGGCGTAGTTTGGACCCTTGCTATCATATGATCAGGCAGTTATGCAGCTTGTAGAGATGATGCACCTACCTTGGGACATGTGGCTAGAGATCAAGGATGTCGGCATGGATGTCGAGTACACAACATACTAGGCCGAGCATCCATTCCCACGCCTGACGGATCCAGGAGAGCTATTAGAGGGAGATGGTGGTGGGGATGATGATGATAATGATGGAGCCGATGGGGGCAGAGGCTGATAGAGGAGGAGGGGGATAGTTAGAGAGAGGAGGGTTGCACCACGGAGGGAGGGTGGAGAGGAGAGGCAGGCTCAGGTGGTGAGAGGTCATGGTGGATTGTCGCTATAGGTGCCAGCAGCACAAGGTCCTAGACAGGTGCAGGTACAGGGATAGGTATAGGGACAGGTACCAGTACAGGCACAGGGGCAGGCACCTGTACAGGGGGAGCCACAGGCAGAGCCACAAGGGGCCAAGGCAGAGGAGGATAAGCTGATTGAGCTGAGGGAGATCTACCAGGGATAGGCCGATGAGATCCAGGACCTGGAGAGGGAGAGGGATAGGCTCAGGAGGCGGCTCAGAGATACTGAGCGGGAGCGAGACCAGGCCATTCAGCACTACATAGAGGCTGAGATAGCACTGAGGGCTGGGAGATAGGCAACAGAGGACACAGGGGCCGGATATGCCTATGTTCTGCAGGCTGGGGAGGAGATTTCCTACTGGCGGGATCTCTATTATGGTTCCGTGCCAGTGGATCAATGGGTGAGGAGCTTCCATAGACCATCGTGGACAGCGACAGCTACGGGAGGGAGTCGGAGGAGACAAACATCTAGTGGTGGGGTTATGGGTCCTCCACCACTACTAGAGAAAGGGGACAAGAGGGATGATCCTAGGGTGGGTCCTTCAGGGGCTCAGATTCGGTCGAGGCCAGGCGGTTCCGAGGGAGCGAGTTCATCATAGCCGTAGAGGGCTCCTTATGTATCAATATTGTACCATTTTTGTATGATGATGTAGACACCTTCGGGTGATTGTAGCCATATGATTTTTGACATCATTGTATCATGACACTTTATATATATATGAGATGATTCATCTTTGCGGCATCTATATGCATGTGTACCTATGTGATGAGATGTTTCATGATGTGATGCTTACGATATGGATGCAAATATGTATATGATGCAATGCAATATTTTTGTTCTTTTATGTGTTATATGTGTATGCATGATGCAAATGTGAATGTATGTAATGTAGATGAATATGATAATGCAAATAATTATTTACATGATGAGAATATAAAATGTTCTGACATGTGTTATGTGCAGGATGTGATATCTATATGTATGTATGAAATGCTTATATGCAGTAATGCAGGTGAAACTACATGAAATGCAAATTTTTTTGGTGTGTCATTATACTCAGTTATGTGATAGCAGGCTACGTGGACTCAAGAAGGACAATGGAGGTCAATCAAGAAAGAGGGATGGAAGATAGAAGATATGAAAGTGAAAGAGCTTCTTGTGCGTTATCATCATTGAGCTTTATTATGACAAAATAGGTTATGAAAATCGAGGCATATGTTCAACCCAGAAAGTCATTGTACCTGTTTGCATGGAGATAAGACAGTCACAAACAAGGAATGCCCTGGTTCACACTAGACTCACAGTGTCCTCATATCCTTGGACAAGTCATAGCATTACTAAGAGACAATCCATAGACAGCAAAAGAAAATAGGTGACGATACCCCATCCTTGCCTTTCTAGTCAAAGACATCCTGGAGATAGAATCTCTAGTCAGAGGCATCCTGGAAAAGCTAAAAGACATGTCACCAAAAAAAAATCAAAAGAAAACCAAGACTTGACACCAACATCCACTGTAGTCCTCAAGTTTAGTGTCTCTTGTCACTTGTATAAGTCTTATTTGATTATGGTCACAATGTTTACTTTCACAAAAGGATAGATAGTACTGAACCATAATGTTGTCTGAGTCTGTTGAAAGATTTGATTTGTTGAAGCCCATTGTTGTTGTTGTGTCTCATCTGAAACTGACTGAATCCATGAAACTGATACTTTATTGCAGAGAAGATGAAACTTTATTATAGATATGTGATGCAAATGTTGCTTTATTGCAGATTGTGCACGGATAGACTGAAGGAAGCTGGAAGAAACTGTACTCCTCGAAACATGTGATGTTCTTAGTTCCACACCCATCACTAGACGTAGGATTTGCCTTAGTCATAGATAGGATCTGATTTATTATGGATGGAAAGGGAGGTTTATTATGAATGGCTAACCAATCTTAGGTAGATCAATAACAAGCCATGATGGGAATGGGTAAGTTTATTATGAACAAATAGGTTGTGAGTGTGTGCAAAGTGAAAGGATGAAAGTGAATCCTAAAGGATAGAGGAGCAATGTCTCTACACATGGCACTAGTGACCCAGTTTTCACCATGGTACTTGCCTAGGGCGCCACCGAAGTGGTTTTCACCATTAGACAAAATTATTTCTCTTTACTTTTTTTGTTTTTTCAATGTTTTTTGTGTCACAAGGCACCTGTTTGCCAAGTTTTCACCAAGTAACGATTTTTTCCTTTTTTTTTTGTATTTTTGAATTTTTTGAATTTTTTGAATTTTTTGAATTAGGATACTCTGAAGAGCTATGTGTAAAACCTGTGAAGGTGCATGCTATTGATAGGATCCTCCAAAGGTTCACCTTTTGTAGTTGAGTGCTGATATGCCCCAGATCCATATGCTGCTGTAATGATGTAAGGACCAAGCCAATTTGGTTCGAACTTGCCCTTCTTCTCTCTGTCTTGCTGATTTTTGGGGTTTTCTCTAAGAACCAAATCACCTACCTCAAATGTGCGAGGCTTGACTTTGTGATTGTAGCTGTGACTCATTCATTGTTGGTAAGCCTTGAGATGATTAAAAGTAGTTTGTCTTCGTTCATCCAGTAGTTCCAGTTCTTGTAAGCAAGAGACCCTATAGTCTTCATCACTAATAATGTTTTGCAAAGAGACCCATAAAGAAGGTAACTCAACCTCAATAGGCAAGATGGCTTCAGTGCCATAGACAAGTGAATAAGGTGTAGCTCCTGTAGGTGTGCAGACACTTGTCCGATAGGCCCAAAGTGCAGGATTAAGTTGGATATGCCAATTACGGCTAGCATCATTGACAATCTTCTTTAGGATTTTAAGGATTGTTTTATTAGATGCCTTAGCTTAGCCATTACCTTGGGGGTAATATGGTGTGGAGAAATGATGGGAAATATGGAAGCAGTCATAGAGTTCATGAACATCCTAATTTTTGAAGGGACGCCCATTATCAGTGATAATGGAAACAGGAATACCATATCGGCAAATGATATATTTGAGGATGAATGTAGCAATCTGTTTTCCAGTGACTTGTGTGAGAGGCACGGCTTCAATCCATTTTGTGAAATACTCTGTGGTAGTGATAATGAATTTATGACCATTGGAAGAAGGAGGGTGAATCTTGCCTATGAGATCGAGTCCCCACTGACAAAAGGGCCAAAGAGACGCAATTGGTTGAAGTTCTTGTGCTGGCGCATGTATGAGGTCTCCATGAATTTGAAATTTCTTACATTTCTTGACAAACTAATATGAGTCATTTTCCATAGTGGGCCAGTAATATCCAATCCTGATGAGTTTCTTGGCTAAGGTAGGACCACTAGCGTGTGGACCACATATCCCTTCATGTACTTCACATAACGCAATCTGAGCTTCATCGCTTTCTAAACATCTAAGAAGAGTGCCATCTAGACCTCACCGGTATAGGATATCAGCTAAGATGACATATCCAAAGGATTGGCGAATGAAAGTGCGACGTTGGTTTTTTGATAGAGCAGGAGGTAAGATATTGTCACGAAGGTATGTGAAAATGGAACCATATAACTGGGACTCGAGACCGACAACACATATCATCTCAGTAGGAATGATCTCATATCAAGGAACCAAAAGGTTATCCACCAAGAACTCATAGCGGGTCTCATTTGGAGGTAGATTGATCAATGAAGCAATTGTAGCCATGGCATCTGTGGCGCGATTCTGCTCTCTTGGTATCTACTCAAAATCTATCTTTGTGAAGTGTTGTTTTAGGTCATCCACCATTTGTTTGTAAGGCATTAATTTTTCATCTTTTTTTTGGTAATCATCAGTTGCTTGCCAGATTACAAGTTGAGAGTCCCCCAAAACACGAAGTTCCTGGATCTTCCACTGAACTGTGATCCGTAATCCAGTTGTTAATGCCTCATATTCCGCTATATTGTTAGTGCAAGGAAATGATAAGTGGTATGATTTTGGTATAGAATCCCCTTGAGGAGTTATAAAGAGGATTCCAGCTCCTACCACATGCTGTGTGTATGAGCCATCGAAGTACAGTTGCAATGGCTTTGCATGTGACATTGTTAAAATAGATTCATCTGGAAATTCTAAACTTAGAGGAACATCATCAATCATGGGAGCGTCTGCTAATTGATCTGTGATGGCTTGTCCTTTTATTGCTTTTCTGTCCACATACTCGATGTTGAATTCACTCAGGATCATTACCCATTTGGCTAGTCGCCCAGTAAGTGTTGCTTTATTGAGAAGGTATTTCAACGGATCGATTCTTGCAACCAACTTAGTCTTATAAGTGAGCATGTAATGTCATAATTTTTGTGAAGCAAAGACCACAGCGAGACATGCACGCTCAATTGGTGTGTAGTTTAGCTCATATCCCACCAATGTGTGACTAATATAGTATACTGCTTTTTCTATGCCCTCAGCAATTTGTTGTGCTAAGAGTGCCCCCAGTGCTGTTGGAGTAGCTGATATGTATAGTAATAGAGGCTGATCTGGAACTAGTGGCATCAGAACTAGTAGATTCAAAAGATAATCTTTGAGCATCTAGAAAGCTTGTTGACAGTTATCATCCCATTTGAATTTGATGTTTTTATGTAGCAGGTGCTAAAAAGGATTACACTTATCTGCAAGTTGCGCTATGAATCTTCATATGGACTAGAGTCTCCCTTGTAAAGACCAAAGTTGACTGATATTCTTTGGTGGTGGCATTTCCAAGATGGCCTTGACTTTTGTTGGATCAACTTCGATTCCTCTTTTGGACACAATGAATCCTAGAAGCTTCCCGGAGGTTACTCCAAAGACACATTTCTTGGGGTTTAATCTTACTTTGTACTTTTCCAACCGATCAAAGACGAATGAAAGTATGTCCAAATGTGTATTTCTATCTATTGATTTTCCCAAGAGGTCATCGACATAATCTTCCACGGTTACGTGCATGAGATCATGAAAGATAGTAGTCATGGCTCTTTGATATGTAGCACTTGCATTTTTTAACCCGAAGGGCATGACATTCGAGCAAAAAGTTCCCCAAGGACAAGTGAATGATGTTTTGTGTTGATCCTCAAGTGCGATCCTTATTTGATTATAACCAGAGAATCCATCAATCAATGATAACATTTCATGACCTGTTGTGAGATCAACAATCAAGTCAATATTTGGTAATGGGAAGTCATCCTTTAGACAAGCTTTGTTGATGTCTCTGAAATCTATACATATTTTGATGCTGTGATCTGGTTTACTGATAGGCACTAAATTGGAGATCCATTCAGGATAGTCAATTGGGTGTATGAATCCGACATCCAATAATTTCTCAAGTTCTGCTTTGACTAGTAATGCCACTTGTGGATGCATTTTTCTTAATTTTTGTTTCACTGGCTTTGCCCCTGGTTTGACTATCAAATGATGCATTACCAAATCCGGATCTAATCCAAGCATATCAGCATATGACCATGCAAAGTTGATTTGTCGTTCTTTGAAGAAACTTATGAATTTTGACCTTTCTGACTCTATCAACGATTGAGCCAAGAATATGTTGTGTGGAACCTCTTCTGTACCAATGTTTGTTTTGATAGTCTCTTCTACCAACATGGATGACTTTTCCTCATATGATGCTGGGAGAATGTCGAGCCTTCCATCTTCGGGTGCCTCAGAGAGGTTTTTGCCCTCAAATACGTCCTTTCTTTTTACTCTTTTGGGGTCAGACAATGCCATAGTGTGGTTTTTGCCATAAGACTAGTGGTTTGTTCTTACTTTCACATTTTTGTGACTGGAAGGTCCGACACCCTCACCAAAATATGCCACGCTGTTGAGTTCTATAGTGTATCCCGCTTTATGGTCCCCAGGGGGAAGATCATCTCGTATGCCAAGATAGTCAATAATAGCTTCATCATTTTGGAATGTGTCAAACTGTGTAGGTCCTTCATGATCCCAGTCAATGAGTTGGTGGTGAACAAGGGGAAGGCCTTTAATGTCTTCGAAGTTAGTGGGGCTAAGAGTGAAGATGCAGTTATATTTGGGTATGTCAAGGTAATTATCGAGGTCATCAATGGCACTCTCCTCATCAGTCTCGATCACGAGTGAATCCAAATTATCATCACTAGTAGCGCATTCTGGGACAGGTGTTCTCATCCTATGTGATTTCAACCTAGAGCCTTGAGACAAGGACTGTGTGGAATCCTCATGGGTTGTTTCTTGACCAAATCTGAACCTTTTATAAAATTCCTCTTCTTCTATGGGTTCATTTGGCTCTCTGAATGTCTCGGTGAGCTCGTAGTCACTGGAGGATTTGTCTGAACCCCATTCCCATTCGTTGGAGTATGTGGAATAGCGATCCTCTTGTTGAATTTTGGTAGCTTTGATCTGTAAGGCTTCTTCTATCCTTTGAGTGTGGACCTTGGAAGTCAGGAAACCAAGTCCCTTCGAGCGTTCCTTTTTGAAAGTCAATTTAGGTTGTAAAGGTTCAATGATGCCTTCCTTTCGTAACCCAAGAGGGCTTTTTCCATCATAACTGAATTTTTGTAGAATCTTGAAGCCCTTGCCATATTTCTCACATGGTAGACTAATGTGATCTTGTGTGTCATCTTCAATGTCTTTGTAGAGCATTTTGTATAAGTCTTCCTCTTCCAGTTCGCCCCATCTTTGAAAGGTAGTAGGGTCCCATTTGAGTACCATGATGGATACTTGCTTGTTAGGATGTGGTCTTCCATATTCTTTTGGGGAACTCATGACTTGTCGTAAGTACATGGTCTAATTTAAAGTGTATTCCCCCATGCCCTTGTCCTGAAACTTGCCTTTAAGCTCACCTTGTTTTGATGTCGAAGGTTTTAATGACTCAAGATCAATGTATGCTGAAGAAGGAACAGCTTCGCGATTACTAGGAATGATGGTCTCAGTTTTTGATCTCAGGTTATTGTAGTATATAAACGGATTAGGATCACCGTTAACTATTAATTCTATTCCATTGTGAGGAAACTTAATGCATTGGTGATATGTGGATGGGCCTACCCTCATTTCATGAATCCAAGGACATCCTAGTAATATGTTATAAGTGAGATCTAGATCTAAGACTTGACAAACCACATCCTTCGTTACTAGCCCCACTCTGAGAGGCAAGGTGACTGTGCCCTTGGATGAACGTTCTTCATCATCATATGCCTTGATGGTGATCTGATTTGTAGAATTCACAGCTTTATCCGAATATCCCAATTGTTTAATAGTACTCATTGTACAAATGTTTGGACCAGCTCCTCCATCTATCAGGACTCATTTTACTCTATGTTTGTGTATGAAGGCTTCAATGTGTAGTGGTGCATTATGTGGCTGACTTATGGAGGCATCGTCGGCTTCTATGAATGTAAGGGAATGTGGAACAGAAAGGTATCCCTCCATGGCTTGAAACTAGTCCACATTCAGATCAGTAGGAATGGTGGTGTCTCTCAAGATTTTATCAAGAATAGCTTTATGAGCAGGGGATATGTGTAGGAGCTCAAGGATGGAGATGAGCGCGGGTGTCTTCCCTAACTGTTCTACAAGGTCATATTTAGGTTTGGTGGATGAAGAAGCGGTGTTTTTAGTTGAAGCACCTTGCAAAGTAATTTTACCTTGACAGGTTGTAACATGACATTCAAAAGTAGGTTCGGAAGAAGATCCAACACCTTTTAGGACAATCTTTGCTCGATGGGTAGTATTCTCAGGAGTTTTGTCCTTGATGATAATAGTAGAGACATAATTGTCCATCGAGATGTGATTGATGGTTGAATCATAGTTGTAGGATGCTCTGGTATAGTTGGTTTGATCATATGTGGCTTTAGCTTTTTCCTTGTCATGTTTTGGGAATGGTTCCTTAAACATCTCATGTTCTTGATTGGATGAGTGTCCCTCAATCTCAATGTCACCCCTATCAATGAGATCTTGTATGATGTTCTTCAGTCAATAAAAATTTCCTATCTTATGACCCTTTCTCTTATGAAATTCACAATACTCATCATCATTCCACCAATTTGGTTTAACCTTTGGTTCATATGGAGGAAAATCTGGAATTGTGATTACCTTGTTTGCGACTAGCTTTTTGAAGACTAACTCAAGTGGTTCTCCCAATGGAGTTTACTTCCTTCATGATCTGGAAGTTGTTTGAGTATTCACTTGATTGTTTGTAGAACTTGATCCTGAAAAGATGAATTTGGGTCGCACTATGTTGGCATCAACAACACCATCATTAACTGTGTTCTTGTTTTTATTCCAAAATCTTGGCTTGTCTTTTCCCTTAAAATCATCTTTGTTTTCCTTGAATATCTTAATGACTCCTTGTTCAATTAGGACCTTCTCTATTGCTAAACCTTTTTCACCGACGTCCTTGAAGGTGGACAAACAAGCTTTCCTTAGATCATAGCCAATGTCTTTGTTAACGTTTTGTGTGAACATTTCTACCATTTGTTTTTGTGGAATTTCACAAGAGCATCTGCTAGCTAGATTTCTCCATCTTTGTAAAAATGATGCAAAAGACTCTCCCTCTTTTTGCTTGGTGTTGCACAAAGTAGTGACTGATATGTTTGTCTTTATGTTGTAGGAGAAATGTTGAATAAATGCCTCTGCTAAGTCAACCCATGACTTAATACTAGGTGGGAGTTGGGAGAACCATTCCATAGCTTGATCACCTAAGCTTTGTGGGAATAATCTCATCAAATATGTCTCTTCTGCTGCTACCTCAATGCAAGCTGTGAAAAACTGTCTTATGTGTGCCTTAGGATCCCCTTTTCCTCTATACTTATCAAATTGAGGCATCACAAAGTGTGTAGGAAAAGGAGGCATTGGAATGCTCTTGTCAAATGGATAAGGACATATGTCTCTCATTGTGTATGTTGGCTTTGGTGTATTTATGTCCTCCATTTTCTTTTGTAAGTCCCTGATTTGTTGCTCCAAATTGCTCTTAGGTGGAGATTGACTTCTTGAACCATACCCCATGTTTGAGGCATCAATTGGAGGAGGAGCATGTTGCATATATGGATGATATTGATCATACACATGTTCATATGGAGGAGGTCTATAATGATGCTGCATATATGGACCACTTGGTATAGATTCATGTTGAGGAACACCATATCTATTTTGTGCATGTATACCATACTCTACAGGCATGTCATGTTCTAATGTGTTGCCCCCAAATTTGACACGGGGGTTCTTTGTGTCCAAATTTTGAGCATTCCTTTGAATATCCAATTGCTTTGGTGGTTGATCCTTAGCATTGGTATGTGATTAAGCATATCTTTCTGCATAAGACTTCCATAATGGTCTGCGAAGGTGAGTATCATATGCTTGACCATGTGTATGTGGGACCTCTGGTTTTTGAAGCAAAGATGATGGTGATTCAGGTACCATATATGGTCCACTATTTCCTCCACTATTAGACCTCCTTTGATCCATGTTGGAGTGATTTTGTTGCAAAGGTCGATTTTCCATTATTTGAGACATGTCAAAATCATGAGGTATTTTGGCTCCAGTTTGTGCCATCATTTGTAAAAAGTATTGTCTATCCCTCCTCATTATTTCCTCAACCAATCGATTGAAATGGGGATTCATAATGGATTCTTCCACATCTGTTGAATGTACTGAAAAGTTTTCCATATTGTCATTGTGTGTATCATTGTTGTTTGTAGTGCCCATGTTCTCAACATTTGGAATGTTTCTATAGACATCCATGTCAGGTAATGTAGTATGATCAGTATTGAAAAAGACATCATTGTCATACTCATAAACACTCATGTTTGCAGACTCTTGAGCCTCTTTAGTTTCTCTCCTAGATTTTTGAAGACAGGTTTCAACCATGAACTAGGTATTAACTAAGACGTGTGAGACTAGTTGAAAGTGGAAAAAGTATGGAAGACCAAGAGTTGTATGGAATGTAAATGAATCTGAAGTGTACTTGCAATGTCCAAAGTGTAAGACCAAGTATGTATGTAGTAGAGCAGGTGTGACTTCCAAAGAGAGGATAGTTTCTCTTGATGAGCTAAGTTGACCTTGACTCTAAGTAAGACCAAATGAGACCCAAAGGTAAGAAACCTTGATGAGGGACCACTTAGCAAAGTATTGTTGTATGTAGTGTGTTGATAACGTATAGTGAGGACAAGCAAGTGACTTTGTGACTCAAGTTTAGACAATTGTGAATGTGAAGTGAGATGTGAAGCAATGATGGACTATGTGAGACCTAAAGACAGGTTGAATGCTAAATGAAACCTAGAGAAATGACCTAGGAAGCTAAAGAATTCCAAAACTGATTGTGTTTGTTTGTTGGACTGTAATAGTTTTTTTTTTCAATTCTGATCACAGATGTGCCTATATACTTCACAGATGTGGTTTCCTAACACGGACGTGGCTCTGTTCTACACAGACGCACTTCTGATATTTTTTTCAAAATGCACTGTTGATTCTGGGAACACAGACATGATTATGTTAGACACAGATGCATTTCTGCAAAATTTGTACAATTTTTTCCAATTTGTGAAGTCGTTTTGTTGTGACCAAATCTGACTGTTTGACTGTTTTTCGTGACAAGAGGACACAGTGTTGATGAAGACCCAATGTTTGTAAGTGTCTAGACTCCAAAATGACTCCCAAAAAAAAGTGTGTTGTTTGATGTAAAAATGTTTTGCATACACTTGAAGACACGAAAGACACAATGTTTTGTTGTTTGGTCTTGAATGTTTTGAATGTTTAAAATAAGTCAAGCACAATTCTTATGGCTAGCCAAGACAATAGTTGTTGATCCCACATGGGGTTTTACCCCCGAGGCTACGCTATTCAGAGCGGATACTTAGATGCATGACCTCACTAGCTCCACCCTCGGCACTCACTTCTCGGGTCAGCCAAGCATCAGTCCCCACGAAAACTCCCCGTGGTGAACTTTCTATCTCTACTAAGAACTGTATGTGTGTGGGCTGCTACCAGAGGTCCGACCTCCTACCCCAACAACTAGAAGGATTTGGGCTTCTAAAACAAAAAGGTGCTAGTAAGGGCATCCGCTCGTGTGGCCATACATGCGACACTTTCAGCTTTGTAAATACAGAAGGCTCCCAGCCGGTAGGGGTTACACCCTACAATTGATCAAATAAATTTGATCAAATGGGTTTATGGGGAGACATAGTGTCAGTCTAAACTAATCAGCACATGTTATCCATAGTTTTCACTATGAATACAGTTGTTTATAGTGGTTCAGAAGAGGTGGGTTTTCCTTGCTACCACTTGGGTCGTTCTCTTCTCACTAGTAGTCCTAATGACCACATGGGAAGATAGGCCCTCTAAAGATTAAACAAAAACAGCCTATTTCTCAAGACACAAAAGATAATGATTCAATTTTAGTGCACCAATAGAAGTGTTTGCTAGTCTATCAAAACAAAGTACACAATAAAAATCCAAAAACCCTTGCCAAGGACCTGCAACAAAGAGTTATTAGTAGTTTGGATTGTTTGAAATAATCACCCCTTCCTGCAAGCACACAAGTTAGGTAAATTTTAAATCCAAAAGATTTTGTGAAAATAGGGGCCTTCAACAAAACGTTTTGCTTTCAAGACAAGCTGCACCAATTTTGTTAGCTAGATCTAAAAATGTTAGCTCAAAATAAACTACATCTGAAACCCTAAATGCAAAACTCAAAAACCGAATCAATAAACTTCAAAATTTGAAATTGGTGAACACAGACATGATTACCCTCAATAAAGATGCGGTTGTTTGACGCAGACATGGTTCTATGAGACACAGATGCGACTCGAAAACACAGACGCGATTTCTGGACACGGGCATGGCTAAAAACACCGCATACGTGATTTTAGAACACAGACGTGATTTTTGGAACCTGCAAAAAAAATAAAATACTGCTGATAACACAGACGCGATTTTGAATGTCACAGATGAACCAGAAAGTCAAAAACGCGATCCGAAAGTATGCAGACGCAAAAATATCAAAATGCTGCCGAAAATGTCAGATATGCAACTTCAAAAACACAAAATCTGCAACAAGGATGTTAAATGCAAAAAAAAGGGACAAGAGTCCCACCGGGCGTGCCCAAATGTATATGGTGAAAATGGATACAATAATAACAATATTGAAAGGCTAAATGAATTCAACCACAAAACCCTAGCCTAACAACAACAAAGATCCACCATAACATATGAAGATTACCTAAGACAATGCAAATCAAATGAAATCACAAAGATTATACCATCACATGTCCAATAGGGTTTGAATCTCCATTCTTCTTATCTCCATTGATCTTGCTTGATATATTTGCTCTCAGATTTTATGTGCACAAGAGCTCAATAAAGAATAGAATGTGGTTGCAAGTGAGATCGTAGTGTAGTCAAGTGATCAAATAGTTCCTTCATTAGGGTTTGATAATGAAGGAAGCATCTCCTTATATAGAAGACACAATAAGAAATGGAGGGATAAGATTGAGAGGTGTAAAAGGAGGTCGGCTATGATTAGAGGGTAGGTAGAAGAAATAATAAAATAATGAAAAGGAGTAGGTAGTGTATGAATTAAGAGATAAATGACATGTGTCATGGGTAGACAAGGTTAATGAATTAATTAAATAAATGAAGACTTATTTAATTAATAGAAGAAATGGGATAATTAAATAAATAAATATTTATTTAATTTAGGAAAAGGATAATTTAAATAAATAAATGTATTTATTTAAATGAGAAATAAGGCTAGAAGAGGATAAATGAATTAATTAAATAAATAAGGATTTATTTAATTAATAGATGAATTAGGCTAAAGTAATTAAATAAATAAAATATTTATTTAATTAGACATGACAATTTTGGGTGTCTACAGTTGGTTCCCCCAAAACCCAAAGGTACAAAAAAGTTGAAGACTATTTCTCAGGTGTTAGTAGATCCAGCTACTAAGAGGAAATATGTTGAGTTCATGGTGCTGCCATCTAATAAGAGTAAAGATAATATACAACCTGAGGACTACACCATGCAAACTGTAGATCTTGAAGTGGAAATGCATGAGAATGTTAAGTTGGAAACTGCTTTTAACTCTTTGTTGTGGAGATTTGATCAGGAGAGAGATGAGAAGAATGAGTTAAAATAGAAGTGTGAGCATTTGGCCAGTGTTCTTTTCAAAGTTACACAATCTTCCCAAGAAGTCGAGCCTATAGGTTCCTCAATAAATACTGAGGCTCTCAAGAAGGTTGAATAGGTGGGAATCAAGGGCCGAGTGGTAGATGAGTGGATTACATGGTTGAAATCAGAAGGGTCTCATCTCCTAAGTTCAACAATTAAGTTGTTGGCTGATTTTGAAGTAATTCAAAGTCAAATGCAAAGTATCAAGACTTCACTATCTCAAGAAATTGAAGATATTGAGAGAAGTGCAACACATTGGAGCAAAATGGAGGACTTAAGAATAGACATCCTCATAGAGAATAAAGTAGCTCCCACAAGAGAAAAATATATCCAAATCTTGTCATTGTTGTCTCACAAGAAAGAGACAATAAGGTTGATGATTGCAGAGCTGGATCGAGAAAGGAAGGAAGGTGATGATGAGATTGATCTCATTTCTACCAGAATCATTGACATTCCTTGTTATCTATATGATGACATCAGAATATTGTTACTAGTGATGCCATCACACATGAATTTATTTCCTTAACGGATCACTGCACAGAACAAGATTTCTCTCTAAGTGCATTTGATAAGTTGCTGGAGATCCAAGTCAATTTTGAGGTCCTTGCATCCATGTTGAAAGATGGAAAAAAGAAATATTTGAAGGCCAAGGATGCAATTTCCCATGTTCGTATTATCATAGATTCTACCCCAATGCTAGACAAAGCTGAGATGGAGTCCATTCTAACCAAGTTCGAAGAATTCCACAAATCTAATGAGAAGGATGAATAAAGTGTCCCCTTTGGACATTTTCTTTTCATGTAGTTGCATAGTTAGATGTTGCAAGTTTTCTCGCAGCTGGGCATTTTCATTCTGCTATAATTGAAGTCAAGTGAGACTGTGCAGTTGAATTAGTCAACTGTGCCCATATTTTTCTCCATTCTTTTCCTATATAAGGAGGACCCTCATTTGTACATATTTATCTTTTTTATGCTTAGTAAAACTCTGCCAAATTTTTATCTCAATTAAGACTTTGTGATTTTGATGTGAAAAAGTGGATTGAAGGAAATAAAGATAACAAATTTCTAGTTTCCAAACTTTGTGTCGAACTCAAGTATGTGATTATGATTGGAATAATTCTTATGTTTATTTCTCATAATCGTTCTTTGTGATCTTGGATCTTTTGGTGAAATTGTTAAAGTTTATGAAAGAGCTTTCCAATTGTGCAAATAGACTTTGTGCTCCTTGCATATTTGAGAAATTTTCTGATGTTAACTGACTAGTGGTAGGCTTTGTATTGCTGCTATAATTACTTGTAGTTTAATGAATTGGGAATTTATACTTGAAGACTTTGGGCTGCAAGTTAAGTTTCTTATCATTTGTAATAATTAATTTAAGTTAGTGTTACATTCAAGGGAGACTTTGTGCTTCTTGATTGTAAGTTTTAGTATAGTGTGTTGCATTCATTTGTTCATTTCTTCAAGTATCAAAAGTGATAAAGAAATTGTAACAAAGTGAAGGGAGAATGCATAGACATTGAAAAAAAAGAGTTATATGCCCGACACTTACCCACAGATTTTAATTTCTTGTTAATTAGAGAAGAAATTTCAAAAGGAACCTCCCCTTGATGAGAGGAAAGATTAATTTCTCAACATAGCTGTGTGTGATTCATATATTTTGTCATTGGTATGCTGGTGACAAAATATTCACCCAACAGATTGTTAATCCAACTTCAACGTTCTTTGCAGTCCTACTATACTTTCTTGCCTTTTTCAATCTTTCTCTAGATTTCCCAAGGCAACCTATTTTCTTGGCATCTTGATCTTAATTTAAGAGTGTAGTTTTTTTTTTTTCAATCCCATGGATTATGGAGAGTGATTTGAACATAATACTGACTCAAAAAACTATTACATAGTTTCCTCCAAAAGAGGAAAAAATCTATTCAAGTTCACTAGTATGACTGTGAAAATCTCTTACTCTTAAATTATCAGTAACATTTTTTTTTTTTTTGATATACAATATGTGCTATAATATGACACAGTTGGATGCTTTTAAATTTGTGTGAAACTAGTTGAAGAAATTTTAACTGCTATTTTAATCTTTGCTATGTTTTGCAATTTTGGTACTATTGAAAGGGATTCCAACTGTATCACAGCTCTTAGTTTTATTATGCCAAGGGTTTCTATTTAAAATAGATTGACTAACTTCATAAATCCACAATGCAAACTATTCAATAGGTGATGCAAGAATGATTTTGAAACTATTCAGTTTACATATGATAAATGATTCCTACAACTAACTAGATAAATGATTCCTTCCCATTGTTTTCTCCAGATGGATAAGCCTTAAAAACATTCTCTAGGCAAAAACATAGAGATCAAAGATAGTGAAGTAATGTTGTTTCAAAATTTATAACAATGAAACATTATCCATGAGTTTCTACCAGGTTGTCACCCATTTGTATTTTGAAAAAAATATCACAACACATCAATCCATTCCATGACATGATATTTGCATTTGAAATCTTAAAACCTTCATTTGTTTTCTAAGTGGAGAAGAAACTTCCTTTATTCCCAATAGATAACCAAATCTTATAAGAGATTTATAGGTAGAATTGAAGTGAATAAAAATGCGAAAATAATTTCAGGGTGAATTCACAAAGCTGGTTCCCACTTTTTCCAACGAAGGAATTTGGTGAAAGTGGGAATTTCGGATTTGCTAGTGTTCGAGCAAAATACAAATGTTCGCTCGGACTACCCCTAGGAGTCCGAGCGAACCAAACTGTTCAGTTGGGTTCGCTCGAACATCGAGTGGGTTCGCTCGAACATCGAGCGTGCCAAAATCGAGCTCACTAGTTCGAGCGAATGGGGGTTCGCTCAAACCCATTTTGGTTTGAGCGAACCCAATCCGATCGAACTCGTGTTCGTTCGAACCCCAAAAATTAGAAGTTTCTCCCAAAAAATTTCAGAGTTCTGAAGAATTAATGACTTCGGAGCTCTGGTTCAATGCACAAATGAAATAATCTTGATAACCCAAAAATATTAGATGGTAGTACTCGAAGCAAGCTTTCCAACAAATATAATTTTGTTATATTTTGAATTTATTATGTTCTTGATTTTTTAATTTTATTAAAAATTGGTTTTTCACCGAACATGAACTTCTCTGTTCAACGCATTGGGAAAAATAAGAAACTAATTCAAAAAAATTCTGAAAAATATCTATGCCCTTGGTATTGATGTCTTCTTTCTAACAAAAAAAAAAAAATTGAATTTTGATTTATATAGAACAAGTTATGTGTTCAAACATAAACCTATGTTTGAATTATGACTAGTCGGACTTCAAAACTTTATAAAATGAAAAATATTGAACATATCGCTATAAAACCAAATGCAAGCCCTGGATATTGATGTTACAAACCAAAATTCAAAAGAATTGAGTTTTTATCATTTATAGAAAAAAATTTATGCGTTTCGGGAGGCACATCACTCTTAAAAAATGTAGTTTGTTGTAAAAAACTACTTTTCGAGGGAGATGGAAAAAATTTTAAAAAATCTTTCAAAAAAATTTGAAAAAAATGTATATAGAATCTACAAACAAAATGCTAGAAATCACTAATTTACATCATCTTCAAATTTTTAATAGTTTAAAAGTTATAGTTCTCGGAAGTTGAAGATTATTTTAAAAATGTACATCTCAATGTCAAAAGTGGCAAAAAAGTGGGAACCATTATTGTGAGTTCACCCTTCATTTCCATAAAATATAACATTGTATTTGCCCCATCTATAGATAATATTGGATATTTTATCTCTCTCCAATCTCCCCTTCCCTCTCTCAATCTCCCATGCCTCTTTATCTCTTCTCATCTCTCCCTTCCTCCATCCTTCCTTGCCTCCCTATCCCCCTATCTATCTCTATGACTCTCTCGCACTATTCGGATATATATCTCTATTTTATCCTCCCATAACCTTTATTTCTCCCTATTTCTCTTTCCCTCTCCCTACCTCCCCTTTATATCTCTATCTCTACTTCTCATTATTTTTATACCTCTCTTTATCTCTCTCTCTCCATCTTTCTCTTTATATCTCTATATTTTCCTCTCTACCTCTCCCTCTTTGTCTCTTTATCTCTCTCTATTTTCATCTCTCTTTCATTCCTACCTCTATCTTCTTCCCTCTGTATCTCTAGACATGTCTCCCTCTCTCTATCCATCTACCTCTCTCCCTCTCCCTTTCTCTAGACCTATATATATGTACCTCTTTGCCTTTGTATCTCCATCTCTCCACACGTGTTCTTCTATCTATCCCTCTATCTCCATATTATTATATACCAATCTCTCTACCCCTATATCTCCACCCCTATCTATGCTTATATATCTCTCTCTACCACTATATACCTCATATACAACCCAAATTTAAGCAAAAAATATACCAAAATTTTCCCTATGAAAATATGAATTTGAAATGAAATAAATCACAACCCTTTCATGTTGTTGAATAGTTTCCCTAAGTTGATAGAGTTAAAGTTAGACTGCATTAGGGATGAAAAAATATTTATTTTCCATTGCTTTCAAACAAGAACCTTCTCATTATTTATTTTTAATGTTTTGTATCATTATATTGATAGAAAGAATAATTGAATCATCCTAATGTATAAATGATGTAATTTCATTATTTCATTAACCTTCAATTATTGTAAACTTTTTATTACAATGGAGGAATGTGGAATATTGTTTTTGGCATTGTTATTGTACTTTTGAGTTGTCATAATTCCCATCCAATTGTACTATTGCAATTAGATTGTTGGCTCCATAAGTAGATTATGGATATATTTTGGCATTCGTCTCTTTGATTTACATGTTCTTGTGCTCTCTATGTTGTTTAGTTGTAATATTGGGAAATTTTTAAATTGCTCTTTCTTACATGTATGGTTTTTATTTTTCCTTAGAGTAAAAAGGGTGAAGTTGTTTTGTCCTATACATTTGCCTAAACAGTGTAGAGAGGGCATCCAAAAATTTGATTAAGAGATTTAGTATGGATGAAAATTATTCATTTTGTAGAGGTCATGCTCTCTACCAATGATTCTTTACCATCTAAATCAAATATACGAGGCATTATCTTATTAGAAAGATTAGGTTTGCATGATACGATATTTCAAACATGTTAAGTGGGTTAAAATGCACAATTGCACACATATCATGAATCATCCATGCTAAGTACAACTTCTACAAGTCCGCATCTCTCCCTCTCTCTACCCCTATAGCTCTTTTGTACAAATCGAACTCATGTACAACATAAATATACAAAAAAATACCAATTTGTTTTCTAATTGACTTTCCACACCTCTTTGGTGTACCCATTGCACACCAAGGTGTGATTACTAGTTTAATTTATTTTATTTCACACAGTATTTTTGTTTATTTGCTTTATTTATAGAATTTCAATTATTTGACTCAAATTACTATAGACCAATGCAAATATTTAAACGTTCATGAATAATCTAAGTGTTATTAGAAAAAATAATATAGGTTTTCCTAATTAGATGCTCAATCTTCTTTTTAAAGTAGTTTTGTCACAACACCTCCGCCCTTATTTTTCTATTTTTTTTATTCTCAACTTCATGCATCCATAAATATTTTATAAACATGCTTTTGTGTTGTTTCTAAAAAATAATTAAATATTTATAATTTTTTCCCATTGACATTTTAAAGTTTGAAGCTTTTCTCAAATCTCCTTCACTATTGTATATTTCTATGCTAGTTGCTATGAGTATTGGTCATGTTAAGTCAAAGGCATAGGTTAACAAGTAGAAAATGTAAGCATTAAAAAAGATAAAACTATTAAATTGTTACATTGTTTTTTGTAAAATAAATTTTAATTTTTTAATTCAAAGATCAAATGAGGCCACAATATATAATATCAAGAGAAACATAAATCAAGAGATAAAGAAAATTACCTTGAAAAAATAATAAATCAAGAGTTTTGATCCAAGTAATAATCAAATTTAACATCAAAAGGTTGATTTAGATTCTTAGAGCATTGCCCCTCTTGAAGGAAACCCAAATGACTAATTTCAAAAGCTAGATTGTAAAATTCTTGACACAAAATACACTATTTTTTAGAAATACTTCTCATATCCCTTCTAAGGTAGGCATTATTCAAAGGGTTATAGCTTGGTCTTCAAGAATATGTCTTCAATAATCATCATCCATACCTAGCTTAAAGTGGAGACTATATTCACTAGCTAAAAACTCTTGAATGGAGGAGGTTGACTCCTATAAGTACAACCTCTCTTCCCTTGTTTCTTAAGTATGGGTGTTTCCCAACTCTAGCAAGTTATAAAAAATGGTCATAAGACCTTGAGAGGAGCTTTCATGATCATGATCCATTGAAGCACATTGGGTGGCATCTAAGTTTATTGTCATGGAAAGTTGAATTAACTTGAAGGCCCCATGAGGATTTTTAGAGAGCATTGAGTCAGAGTAGGTAGCCTTATTTTTCATTTAGAGCTAAAACGCGTGAAAGGATCTTGATTAATCTCAACATAAGAAAGAAAAACCCTTGAGGGGCTACACTCAATTTGAATGTTAAAACCCTTATATGCATCCTTTTCCCCTAAAACAACAAGAGAATTACTCATTAAATTGAGTAGTTTAGGAAAAGTTGAGCTATTAGGATGAAGGTGGCATTTACCTTGCGATCCTATGCATATGTAATGTATCTCCAACACTCATGGAATGTGTACTTGGATAGCTACAATGTAGTTGGTGAAATAATTTGTAATTTACATTCTCCTAGAATCTTTCTATTAATTGCCTTCTAGATTCATGAGGGAGATTGAGCACAATAGTGGTACAATTGCAATTGAATTTGGACTTAGTTAAGGTACTTTATCTTTCCTATGCACTTGAAGGAGAAGTGGAGGATCTATTATCATAATGGATGGTATCCACGTGAGCTATTAGACTTCAAAAAGGAGTGCTAAATTAAGGATTTGAGTCATTGGGGTTGGGTCAAAGATGCATTTGCCCACAGGGGCTTCACTTAGTGAACCTAGGTTATAGTGCATGTGTGTTGATGGCATACAAAAGAATCCCCCTATTTTCAAAAAATACTTCCCTAAACTCCTTTTTTGTCAACCCCCTCCTAATACACATCCCGAATTAAAAAACCCCTATTTTCACCAAATATTGTATTTTTTCATAGCTAGAATTAAAAACCCCCCTATTTTCACCAATAGGTAATATATTGCACCCTCATTTTTGGGATATTAAACCCCCAAATATGAATGCACATGATATAATATTGCCTAGCCAGTGAAGCCCCCGTTCCTTTGCTATTACATTTTCTATTTGGGGACTCATCAATTGAGTCCATGTGAAGTCATCAATTTATTACTATCCTTGAAAGATAATCTTAGAGATGGATGTGGGGCTTTTGTTAGATGCGATAGTTATCCATTATTTTGATGCAAGCGTTTATGATTTTGACCTCTCTTTACCTATATTTTGGAGGCATGAGGTATTGGTTTATATCATTGTTTTACAACTAGCATACCTATATTTAGAGGAATATAGGTAGAGTACATGTAGAAGATATCATATTTGTTCATTATTCCATTTAAAAATTTATTGTATTATTATATTGTAGTTAATATTAATATTAATATTATTATATTTTTATTTCATATTCATTCTTATCCTTGAGATAAAAATGGACTTTATGTAGGGACACTTTCAATCCCCTATTATTAATAATATTATATTGAGATAATTACGAAGTTAACTAATTGCATGGGGTATGTGCATGAAGTTGTGGTACCAAAAGGGGGTCTTAAGATGCCACTTTTTTTTTTGAAATCAACAAACTCTAAACTTCAATGACAAATTGAACATAGTTACACTCCAAATTTTAAGATGCAACAAGAACAAGAGTCAGAGTGCTTCAAGTCTACTTTCTAAACTACTAATTATTTTTGAAAATGGTGGAGATTAAGGGCTTCAAAAAGGGGGGACACAAAAAGTGGTCCTATTTTATGCAAAAAAAATAACATAGCATCTATATTGTGCCCCCCTAAAATGTTAAAAAAAAATTGAATTTTTAAAATCGCTTTAGTGAGAAATTAGCTAACACCTTGTAGTTTATGTCAATTTTTTTGACTGATTTTTTAATGAGTATATGAATTTTTACTAATTTTCGAAGTGGACACATCCTAAAAATAGAAATTTAAGTGTGCTCACCCCTAAAATAAACACTAATAAAAAATCAAAAACTTTTTCATTAAGTTGTTTAGAATGGAGTCTAGTTTCTAAAAATTTCAAAATATGATGAACGTGTAAAAACTATTCCCAAAATAGCACATGTTGGTTTTTTATAAAAAAACAAACACACTAACAAAAGGAAATAAAATATGGAAGCCTTAACAAAATAAAAATTTGAAATAAATTATATAGTTGGATAGCTAAGAGAGAGCTTAAGGTTGTTATGGTGTTTTTTTTAGTTGCATCGAAACACGTACAAACCTGATAGAGAGCATGACCAAAAATATGTCAATTTTTTTAGTCTTCTAATAAAAACACATCTTTGGCTTGAAACGGTTGTCCAAATCTTTGCGTTAGATGCCCAAATCAAACCATTTGGGGCACGCCAAATGTGAAAATTGGAATATTTGCATTTGGTGAGCACCAAATGTCCTGCATTGTTAAATGTTGTGCATTGTTCTAATTTGGAGACAAGCTATACCCACCCCCAAAGTAGAATATATACAATAAATATAAAAATGTAATTTCTAGTTTTTAGAGGATCATATAAAATTTCAGACAGTAAAATTTCAGCAATTGGCATGTTAAGTTTCAATAATCAACATGCTCCTATTAGCATTCTCTAGCTTAATATCTTGAACTCTCTTTATCTTTCCCAAACTATAGACCCATCTCTCCCCCTCTCTTTTCTCTCTCACTTCACTCTCCCCTCTCTAGGCACATACTACCCTCTCTATCGTTCACTTCTTCCTTACCCCCATTTCTATCCTTCACTTCTTGCTCTATATTCTTCTCTCTCACTCTCTTATTATTTCTCTCCCCTCCCTCTCCATTATCTTGATCACTACCTATCCCTTCTATCCTCTGTCTCCCCATATCTAGGGCTCTCTCTCCCTTCCTATTTACCACACTACCTCCCCCTCCCTATATTATTATCTGCCTCTCTCTCTCCCTCTAGGTTTCTCACCTATGTAATTTCCCACCCTCTAGTTCTCTCCCTCCCTCACCACCATTCTCTCCCTCCCCCTTACCCTTATCCATGTATGAAATCTCTCCCTCTTATCTCTCTCTCCAAACCTATCTATCTCTGCATTCCTTAGGTCTCTCACTCCCTCCATGTCTACCTCTCCATCCATCCTCTCTTACTCATCTCTTTGTTCTTCTATCTCTTATCTTCTCCCTCCCTCCCCTCTCTAGGTCTCTCCCATACTTTCTTCCCCTCTCCCTCTCTATCTCCCTCCCCCACTCTCTCATATTCTCTCTTCCTCTCTTATTCTCTATCTCCATTGTCTAGGTCACCTCTCCATCCCACCCTCTCTCCCCTCTCTAGGTTTATCCCTATCTACCTCTACATATAGGCTTAAACTATCTACCATCAATCTTGTACCCACGTGTTAGGGGTCATATGGGGTTCTAAGGAGCCACATGTGTTAGAATACTATATGACTCCTTATGAAATCATATGATCCTAAGGGGTCATATGGTGTCGCCAAGGGTCATATGGTGTCGTTAGGGGTCATTTGGGGCCAAACATGTGTTAGAACACCATTTGATCCCTTAGGAGTCTATATGACCCATTAGGACATCATATGGTCCTAAGGGGTCATATGGTGTTATTAAGGGTCATATGGGGTCCTTAAGGGAAACACGTGTGTTACAACACCATATGACCCCTATGACATCATATGACCCATTAGGACATCATATGGTCCTAAGGGGTCATATGGTGTCATTAGGGGTCATATGGGGTCCTAAGGGGTGACACATGTGTTACAACACCATATGAACTTTTAGGACACCATATGACCCCTTAAGACATCATGTGGTCCTATGGGGTCATATGGTGTCCTGAGGGGTCATATGGTATCCTAAAGGGTTATGTCATGCACAAGGATGTTAAAATGGGTCATATGGTGTCTTAAAGGATCATACAGTCTCTTGAAGGGTCATATGGGGTCCTAAGGGATCATATGGTGTCTCAAGGGTCATATAGTGTCCTAAGGGTTCATATGGTACCCTTAGAAGTCATATGGTGTGCTTAGGAGTCATATATGGTTGTTAGGGATCATTTGGGGTCCTAAGAGACCACACGTGTTAGAACACCATATGACCTCTTAGGACACCATATGACCCATTAGGACATCATATTGTCCTAATGGGTTATATGGTGTCCTAAGGGGTCATATGGTGTCATTAGGGTTCATATGGTGTCTTAAAGGGAACCACATGTGTTAGAACACCATGTGACCCCTTCGGACATCATGTGGTCCTAAGGGGTCATATGGTGTCCTAAGGGGTCATGTAATGTACTAGGATGTCAAAATGGGTCATACGGTGTCCTGAGGGGTCATATGGTGTCCTGAGGGGTGATATGGGGTCCAATGAGGTCATATGGCATCTTGAGGGTAATATAGTGTCTTAAGAGGTCATATGGTGTTATTAGAGCTCATATGGTGTTGTAAGGTGTCATATGGCATTGTTAGGGGTCATTTGGGGTCCTAAGGGGCCACATGTGTTAGAATACTATATGACCCCTTAGGACATCATATGACCCATTATGACATCATATGGTGCTAAGGGGTCATATAGGGTCCTAAAGGGAAATACATGTGTTAGAACACCATATGACCCCTTAGGCACCATATGACCCATTAGGACATCATATGGTCCTAAGTGGTCATATGGTGTTCTAAGGGGTCATATGGTGTCAGTAGTGGTCATATGGGTTCCCAAGGGGCCACAAATATGTTAGAATGCTATATAACCCCTTATAACACTATATGACCAATTAGGACATCATATGGTCATAAGGGGTCATATGGTGTCCTAAGGGGTCATGTCATGTACTAGGATGTTAAAAGGGGTCATATGGTGTCCTTATAGGGGCTTCAGTGGCTAGGCAATATTATATCACATGCATTCATATTGGGGGGCATAATATCCGAAAAAATGAGGGTGAAATATATTTCCCATCTGTGAAAATAGGGGGGTTTTTAATTCCAGCTATGAAAATATACAAAATTTGGTGAAAATAAGGATGCTTTTAATTTCGGGCTTTGTATTGGGAGGGTGTGACAAAAAAAGAGTGCAGGGCAATATTTTTTGAAAATAGGGGGATTCTTTAGTATGCCATGAACACATGTGCTATAACCTAAATTCACTAAGTGAATCCAATGTGGTTGTCCTAAGGGGTCATATGGTGTTGGTACGGGTCATATGGGGTCCTAAGGGGCCACACATGTCAGAACACCATATGACCCATTAAGACACCATATGATCTATTAAAACATCATATGGTCCTAAGGTGTCATATGGTGTCTCAAGGGGTCATATGGGCTCCTAAGGGGCCACAAATATGTTAGAACACTATATGACCCCTTGGGACACCATATAACCCATTAGGACATCATTTGATCCTAAGGGGTCATATGGTGCTCTAAGGGGTCATGTTGTGTACTAGGTTGTTAAAAGGGGTCATATGGTGTCCTAGGGGTTCATATGGTGTCCTTAGGGATCATTTGTGGTCCTAAGGAGCCACACATGTGTTAGAATACCACATGACCCCTTAGGACATTGTATGACCCCTTAGGAAATCATATGGTCCTAAGGGGTCATATGGTATCCCAAGGGGTCATGTCATGTACTAGGATATTAAAATGGATCATCAAGATCCTCCACACATCCAACAATGTGATAGTGGCCTCTCCTATGGGCAGAATGAAGCTACAAGTCCTATTGTCCCACCTCTCCACCAATGCAGTCATCATGGTTGTATGTTCTCTAATCCTTGGGCATCGAACCATAAAATCCAATCCCACTATACTCATTATCTCTAGCTTATCTTTCGCTAACCGCCTGTATAGCCTCATCGTCGTCGGGTAGTACTCTCTTGATCCCAGTGGTCCTAAGTCCACCTACATTCAGGAAAATGACTTCATTAACCCTTGTCATCCTTTCTATGTCTACCCTATTGTATGTCTGAAGCATTCATGTTTCCCCCGAAGCCAACTTCTGCACACCTACCCCATTTCTACCCTTTATGGCACTCACACCAATTCATTCAATGCATGCACCAAAACCGTGGCACTCATGCTACGCCACAATCATACATGCTAAAGCCCTCTCCCTACCCCAGACCTAGGCCCTACCCTTGACCGGTGCGGGTGCTCATGCCACGCACATATGCCCACCTAGAACCCCCTCATACCCCCCAAACCCCGCGGGCACTAGCGCTATTTGCCACTGCTCACGCTAACCTAGGGGTGCACACGTTGAAATGGTGGTGCAGGAGCACCGAGTGAACCAAGTGTACCTCCTGATTCCAATGACCTATATGGGGTCAACTATGAAAATTGAGTTCTAGATGGTTTCTTGTGTCAAATAAGGTCTAATGAGTCCAATATCATTGTAATAAGGTCATTTGACCATTCATGTAATCAAGTTGTCTAGATGGTCCTAGGAAGGTCCTCATTTGGCCAATCTTATGAAAATGAGTCAAAATGGGTCAAATTGATGTAATAATGTATGATTTGGTTCCAATGGTCCTTTCATGTCTATTTGGACCTATTTCAATATGTTTAAGGTGATGGTTTAGGAAAATGTTGAAAGTTGTCATTATTAACAAATGTTGTCATGAGCAACTTTACTTTGTAAAAGGCAGTTTTATGTCTCTAACGGCTAGTTCAGTTTGAAAAATGGTTGGAGGAGGTTGTTTTAATTTTGGGTGACACCTTTAAGTTCCCCAAACCCCGAAATATGTAAGTGTGTGTTGATTTGATTGGTTTGAGAAGGAAATTGAAGCATCAAAACTGTTGGAAATGAAGGAAATCATCTAATTTCTATTGATTGCATATGAAGGTGGTCAAGAATGATCATCACATAGATCCTAAAACTAGATTATTTTACTTTTTTTTTCATTTGGTGTGAATCCTTGAAGTTATCGCTGCCCCATTCTACAAGCAAATCTCTATGAGGTAGCCTAAAACCCTCAAACCCCTAGGGTTTGATTGTAATAATGGGTTTTGGCCTATCAATCCTTAACCAAACACTTTTCTGTTATAGGATATGATAGGCCACTATTTTATATGCCAATTCCAAGAGCCATTAAGAGGACACAACAAGGCGAAGAGGATGGAGAACTAACCCTAGGTCTGGCATCTCTATGTGACAGACCGGTTTGATGAGTGTAGTGTGAGAGAATTGGGTGGTAGAGCATTGGAAAGGGATTTTAACATGATAGAGGATTATTTTGGAGGTTGACACAAAATTTCATGGTTAGGGATAGTCATCTTTTAGGAGAACCAAGCAAGTATGTGATAGGTGTTCAGTCAAATAGGCCTAATAGCCTTATTAGGTCTGTTAGTGCAGTATTGGTTGGGATATCTGCAAGTTGGTCTGGTACCGAAAACTGAGATATTGTTGAGAACTCCCAAAAGAGTATCTAAAAATATAATTTATTTTCCTAGATCCTTAGAGTGTCAAAAGTTATCACCTAATTCCTTCAAATGGAGGTCTAATTGTAACCAGTTCTGTTTGTGGGCAAGTGAGTCAAAATCGATGTTTTGGTGGGTCTAAACCATGAAATCCTATTTCATTTGTGTTAAGGTGTTGTGTGAACACCCCTCGAAGGGTTGTTGTATTGAATTGGTCAAGTGGGCCATTCAAACCCCTAAAGACAAGCAGTAGCCCACTCATGTATGCAAGGGTGTGTGTAGTCACACAAGACTTGAGAGTGTTAGTTGTTTGTAAGTGGACATATTGGAGACCTTGAGTCTCCCAATGCATTTTTTAGTGTCATTGAACCTTTGATTGACTTGGTTTTGTGTAAGGACCCTTTGGTAGTAGGGTTTTGGTTGAGTTTGCAAGCCTTAGAGGTTGGTTGGTTCAAGCTTATCCTTCCACTCTGTTGCCTCCTCATCAAACAACCATCAGCACGCCCATCTCACTAAATTTTTAGCCTAATTTTAGTCTTGAAATACTACCCTAAACTACCAAATCACAAGGTGGGCCTAGGGTACATACTGGTGGACCATAGTGGGTTGGTCTCTCGTGTCGGTGAACCCTCTTTGTGCGATGCTCATGTGTAGGAATGCAATCTATCTCTCTTTCTTCTTTCTAGGCTCTAATATTCTCTAATAGCTATGTGTGACAATGTCCCTTCATTGGGCCCTATGGGGCTTATATGGGCCCCCCTCGTGGGCTCGCTCCTTCATCTCTCCCCTTCTTCTATCTCACATCCATTTATTATTCTCTATCTTTCTTTCTTCTTTTCGAGAATTTTTCGCAAATTTTTTTCAAAACAAATTCCAAAAAATTCTCGAGGGGGCATACACCACCCACGCTTTACGTCGGGGCATTCTCCTTCTCTTATCTTTTACCCATTGCCAATTTTTGTCACTGCATAAAAGAGGGGCAAAAATGTAGACACTTAAATTAATTATTTTAATTAATTTAACCCTCCTACATAATTAATTAATTTAATTATGTTAGCCTCTATTCTTCTCAATATTAATTGAATTTAATCTAATTAATATTGTCACTATAGTCCATATAATTGATTTATTTAATAAGTCAATTTTTCCTTCTTCTAAATTATTCAAAAATTAATTATTCTTAATCCCCATTTAAAAAAAATATATCTCAATTAATTAATTATTCCATATAATTCCTACAAATCACCTTTTCCTAATCCATCATTAGTTTAGTTGATTCTTCTAGAAACTCTCTTAATCCTACTTAGCATTATTATCCAATTTTTAATTACTCCCACTCATTCTCTCTCCTAGTCAAATCCTCCTACAAATCCCACTTACTCCTAATCCTCACCTAATTCTTCTAAATAGTCCCCCTAATCTCTTATTAGTGCCTAGTCTCCATGATTAAACACAAAAGTCAACCACAACCATTTATGGCTAAATCTTCTTGTCCCCTTCCTCACCTTCCACCTTAAATGCTCCCTTTTGGGTAAATGTGAGATTTTTAAAATCTCACATTCTCTCATGCTTCTCATCTTCCCAAGGAATTTTAAAATTCCTTTTCCCTTTTCCAATCTCCATGCACACAATATCTTGAGATTTTTTAATCCCATGTGCATCCCCGAATGAATTTTTAATTCCCTTTATCCTTCCTAGGTGCATTGGAAACTCTTTCCCATGTACCTTGACGAGGGTGGAGACAAGAAATGCCTTTATGAAAAATCTCTTGGTCTCCAGCCCCATTATCATGTCATTGTCCCTTGATCCATGCGATCTCTTCCTCTCAATCCTATCCCTCCATTTCTTTTCAATCCTAACCGTCCATTTTCCTCCATCCAATTCTATAAATTGGGGTCTCCATTCCCTCATTGGACATATCCAATCCAAGTAATCTTATGCTATTAGTTTGAGTTTATCCATTCATCAAGAACATCAACATTATAGCCATATTTGCATCCATAATCCATCTTTGAGCACTTATCCTTCATCCATATCCATCCCTTGTTGTGCGATTTGGAGAGCAACCCATATCCCAATATTGGACCAATCTAAACAAGTCGAGGAGGGGCACATTCTTGGCTTCAAAAAGAGTCCAAATCGGAGGAACAAGAGAGAACCCTCTCTTGCAAGGTATAATGGTGTTAGTTTATGCATTTTATTTGTGTAATAGGTTTTGAAGGGACCTTGAAACCCTTTACAAAATATCCTTAAAAGATGAAAAAAATTAAAACACAAGAAAAAACAAACAACAGAAAAACTAGCACAGTTCTTGGCAAAAACTGACATAAAAGCCCAACAAAACCAGCAACGTCCAGCCAAAATAGAAAAAAGACAAATTACTTAATGCTTTTAAGGGCATTAGCCAAGTTTCTGCTAATCCCTTGCAAATCTTTGATATTATCCCTAAGCATTGGGATTTCCTTAAAAGAGGCCAAAGCAACTTTTTCATACTCACCCTAGTCCTTTTGGGCACACCACCAGGAGCACCTTCCACGTTCCTTGCCTCAGTAGCCTCCTCCTCAAAATCTAGGTCCATCAGAGGTTTGGAAGAACTGGAGCCATCAAGGAACTTGGTAATTTCCTCCATATTCCTGGTCACAGAGGTAAGGATATCTAGAATCATAACCAGAAAGTTCTTCATAGCTGTTTTTCCTTCCTCCATCTTGCTAATCTGAGATTCCAACTTCTCCGCTTTTTCCTCCATAACCTTTTTCCACTACTCCTTGTTACTTTCATCTCTATTTCCCTTCTCTTCCTGCTGCTTATCAATTTTTTCCAATTTGTTGATTTTTTCATATACCCACCTATCAAAACCCATTCGGGCCTCAGACTGGTTTTTGAGTTTATCTAGAATAATCCCATCTCCAGCTTTATCATGTTTCCTACTCATTTCTCCCTTCTCCTTCTCTTGCTCAGTTTCCATTTCCCTTTCCTCCTTATTAATCTGATTGTCCTGATCCTCCATACGCTGGCTATTAACATTACCAATACTCATGTTGTGGGTAGGGCTATTATGATCAGAACCATCTTCTGCTCCTCCTTCCTCTTCCCCCACTTCCTCTTCTTTCCAACTTTCCTCTCCATCAGACTCATCTGTCTCCATCTCACTTCCATCTTTTCCCATGTCCTCAGAATCAGCCTCTGTATCCTTTTCTTTACCCATGTCCTCTTGAAATTTCTCCACAATGGCTTTTTTAACCTTTTTTCTTTGAATCAACTCATCCTGATTGGGCCCACATTCTTCAATTTTTCTCTTTCCTTTCGTTGGCAACACTGACAAGATTTTGTTTTCCCAGATAGCAAAAATTTTACAATGCTCATAGATGAGCAGAATAAGGCCATAATGAAGCACAATAGAAGAAGGGTTCTTACTATGCTTGTTCAAAGACCTCGACAAAGACCTGAAAAGGTAATAGGGAAGAGAGATCCTCTTCTCATGTCTAAAATTATTTAAAAGCACAAAATGGTAGGTTTGGGCCCTAGTGAAACGATCCTCCATAGTAATATATTCCATAATAGCATTAAGCACCTAGCCCCAGATTTTCTTGATATTAGAAGCATCATAGTACCCCCCTGAAGCTTTTCCTAATTTCACTCTCTCCTTCTCTTTACATGAAAAAAGCTCCACTGCATTATTAGACACTTTCAGGTCCCTAAAGAAGTTAAGACCAGAATGGGGCATACTTGTGACCGTAGAAATGAGGTTCGCGTCCAGCTTGAATCTAACCCCATGAATCTTAAAGGAGTCATTTTTCCAATTTTTAGTAACTTTGTTAATTGCCAAGTTAACTCTTCTTTTATCGTAGTCTACCAATTTCTCCATGAAATGCATCATGAAACCCTTTTCCATCTTTGTCCATACCTTCGGCATCTCCCGCCATCTAGAAATATTATCAAGTTCCTCTCTTCTTAAATCACCCCCATTTTTGAATTCGTTTTACAATTTCTTTGCTTCTGCAACTTTAGAGATTTCTTCCAAATGACATGGCTTTTTGAAAATGCACACCCACAAAGCATGTGAAATTTTAATATTCTTGATTAGGACTATACCCTTATGACGTGCCATCATTACCTTTCTAAAAATGTGATTATTAGTCATTAATGCTTCCATGATTAACGTACGATCCTACTTTCCCTATAAATCTGTCCTTTCTTATTAGTTCTTTAATATTAAAATCAATATAATCTTCCCCTCTCCATATACTTTGAGCTTCAAAAATAATGCCAAGGTTAGCAAGGTCATCCGCAACCGCATTTTTTCCCCTAAAATCATGCTCAATAATAATTAATTTAAACCTTGAAATAATTTCTCTAGCATTAAAAATAATATTTTCTATAGTCCACGAAGGCTCAACTTCTCCCTTAAGGAATTTAATAATGTTAAGAGAGTCTCCCTCCAACCATAGATTATCATGATTGAGATTTTTAGCCATAATCAAAGTATTCAATGTTGCTAAGGCTTCAACATAATGACTAGTTTGTTTACCCAAAGGGCCAGTAACAGCCACAAGGCAACTTCCAACAAAATTCCTAGCAATGCCCCCATAACTAGCATTCCCGGGATTTCCCTTAGAAGCCCCATCAAAGTTGACCTTGATCCTTCCCTGGGAAGGAAAGCACCAAAAAAGACCATCCCCACCTTTATCCTTGCTTTTTCTATTATCGGAGAGGTACCATCTTTCATTAAAGTCTTCTTTAGCAACTAAACCATTATCAATTCCATATAAACATTCATAGATCCCTCTATAGATTTTATCCACCACAACTTCAGGGTTCGCATTTTTTTCACTAAAAATCCTATTGTTATGCTCCTTCCAGATATTCCATATGACAATAGGGAGAGTAAGTTTCCAAAGCTCAACATTCTTAGAATTGGAACTAGGGCAAAACCATTGCCACCAAAATTCTTCCAGAGATTTTGGGAAAACCCAGCTCAACTTCCACCTATTAAAAATAATTTTCCAAATTTCTTGAGTGAAATTGCATTGATAAAGGATATGGCAAGCAGACTCCTCCTCCCTACAGCAAAGAGAACACCTATTAGGAAAAATAAATCCCCGCTTATGGAGATTATCAAGAGTTAGCACCTTATTTTGAATAAAAATCCAAAAGAAGACATTAATTTTGGGCGTCAACTTATTTATCCACACTTTTGCCCACACAGGGATCTCTTCCGGAACTTTGCAATGGATTTCCACCGATGAAGACACCTGCTTTTGAACCAGTCTTTCCATTCCTTAAGAATGGGGATTTCCTCCAACAGTTTATCCGTCAGCCAACTGTCCTCCCAGAATCTGATGATTCTCCCATTCCCCAATTTTCACTTTCTTCCAGCTGCAGCCCTAGCCATTTGAACTGCAATCCAAATTACAGAGCCTTCCACAAGAAAAGAATTTTCCATAAATTCTTCCTCAAATGGTTGCATGTGAGGGTATTTCTTTTTCCAAATTGAATTCTATTCCCTTCCCCCCCTTTCATTTTCCAAATTTGTTTAGCTAACAAGGTATTATTCATAGTTAAAATGTTCCTTAACCCCAAACCCCCAAAAGCCTTAGAAGTGAAAATATTATTCTAGGCAATAAGGGGGATTCTATTTTTATCTTCCACTCCCGACCATAAGAATTTTTTTTTAATTCTTTCAATAGCCTTAGCAAACTTCTTGGGAATTTTGAACAAACTAAGGGCATAGATAGGCAAATTTTGAAGGGTAGCCTTAAGCAACGTCACCTTACCTGCTTGGCTAAGGAGGGATCTTAATAATCTTGGTTTTTTATGTTATTTGAGTTTAAACTAACCTAATAATCTTGCGAGGTATTTTCCCCTGGTTCACTTCCTAATTCATCTTCATCTCTTTTGATGAAGCACTTGCTACCAAACACCTTGAAATACTTGACTGACAGTTTCCTATCATACCATAATTCATAAGGTGCCATTTTGTTGTTGACTCTTAGTTGAACTCTATTTAATGTGCATACAACAATATGGACTACTTCTTTCCAGTATACATTAGGTAGATTAGCTTCATTCAACATTGTCCTTGCCATCTGCTTGACTATTCGGTTCTTCCGTTCCACAACACCATTTTGTCGTGGTGTCCTAGGGGATGAATATTATCTTCTGATTCCATGTCTCTCACAGTAGTCTTCAAATTCATTTCACGTAAACTCACCTCCACAATCTGATCTTAAACATTTTAGTTTGTATCAACTTTCCTTCTTAACCATGATCTTCCTAAAGATTTTGAATCTTCTATAGGCTTGAGACTTGTCTTGCACGAACGTGACCCATGTCATCCTTGAAAAATAATCTATAAGCAATATGAAGTATCTTTCTCAATTAAGGTCTCTTGTCCTTGTAGACCCACACAAATCAATATGCACAAGCTCTAAAGGCCTTGTAGCTGAGTACTCCTTTCTCTTGAAACTGATTTTAGTTTGTTTTCCTCTTTGACACTCATCACAAAAAGTGTTTGTTGGTTTGATAATTTGAGGTATGTGCCTAACATACCCTCTCTTGCTCACTTCATTAAGATTATCAAAATTGATGTGACCTAGTCCTCTATGCCATAGGGTAAGTGCATCAAGATGGTATGCAAAAAGGGGTATAAGTGGACACTTTTTTAATGAAATCAGGTAAACCTGAACTTGGAGGAGAAAGTTGAGAGCCATCCACTAAAGTTATGAAGATACTCAAAGAACAAATTTTGTAGTAATCTGAATCTAGTTTCGAAACTACTATTTAAAAAAAAATTTGAATAAGATTAAGGGGGTCAAATCCTTCACTCATGAAAAACAAACTCTGATTTGTTTTTAAAAACATAACATAGTGTCAAACGTGCACATCAAAAAAGTCATAGTTAGATTTAGTATTTTGACAAATCCTTTGACAGAAAGATAGTTAAGAGTGAGCACTATAAGTTGTGTATTGTTTTGTAATTTTTTGTTGAGTATTTTTTTTAATGATTTTTTCAATCGAGCGCATCCTGAAAATCAAGTACTTGTTCGTGCGTGAAGCATAACTTGCACCAAAACAATCGAAAATACATTTTAAATTTTTTTTTTTTTGTAAAGAATCAAGTGCACTACACTAATATATAAAGTTTTTAAAATTTGGATAAGTAGATCAAAAGTTATTAAAAAACAATGGTACACATATGTCTTTGAGAACTATGGAGACAATGGTAAAAGAAATTCAATAATAATGTTATTGTTGTTCAAATTTAAAAAAAATTATATGGTTAGAAAACTCAAAAGATGGGTGAAAATATGGTGGCAATTTTAGAAATACCCACTTGATGAAGTGTAAACCTAATGATGACAAAGTTGACAAACCAAGTTGATAAAACAAAACACATTAAAAAAAACGGAAATGTAGGGAAATCAAACTTCAAATCCACAACTTTGTCATCCAGGCCTATTCACAAGCCTAAATAGTCAAAAGCGCATACAGGCTCCCTGTACTATAAACAGTGCATACGAGGTATTTTTAAAAGAAAACCGCATATGAGGTATCTTTACAATAAGCAATGCGTATGTGATGTTAAAGCTAAAACACCACATACATGCTTCTGCTTGTGTTTAAAATGTGGGTGTGTTCATACATATATGCATATGTATAATATTTAAAATATGATATTTCATATATATATATAATGAGGTGTAGCAAGGTTTGTGTTGTTACAAATCACAAGCTACCTAGCTATGAGAGGATGCACTCAAAAACTACTTTTAACCTATCTATGATTCTTAGTAATGTCCCTTAGGATGATTGATCCTAGATGTAGAGACACACAAAAAAGTAATTTTGTTGGTATGATAAGCAATATCCAAAAGAACTAAGGACAAGACCTCTTTGTGTTGAGAGTTGAATGAAATTGTGATGTTTGGATTGTGAACTTTGGAATGAATGTGAACCTTGGAATTTATACTAAGGGAATATGAATTTGATGATTGATTTTGAAAATGATTTTGAAGTGAGAAAGATGGAAGAAAATGAGTATGATGTTTTGATTTTGGAAAGATTAGAAGTGAATGATTTAACAAAATGTAGGAGGATTATGTGAACCTAGGAATCTCTAATAAGTGATTATGGGTTGTGGAATGCACATATGATGGAGGAATGCATTGACTATAATTGTGATGATATGATAGAGCCCTTCTTTGAAATAAAGCTTGTAATGCAAGTGGTTCTAATTCTCAGTTATTGGTAAAACCATGACTAAATCATGATATCGATGGATGAAAGTGTGATGTTTCAACAACAACAACTTACGTTTTTTGTACAAGAAATTATTCTATTTTGGGTTTTCTTTTCACTTTGCTTCTTTTTGGTTTTTCAATAAATTGACTTCTTGGCATATTTGAGAGATTTCCAAAGATGAAGCATTGATGGCTCTTTTAAGAATGTTGTTTTGCTTGTTGAGATTGTTGTTGGGGTGTAACTTGTTTCAAATGTTTGATTCCTTTGACAAGAAAACATGCCAAGCACACACACACATATTCTTGCCCTTTCAAAAATGGCACAAAAGGCATGGGTCTAAATCAACCCATTCATGAAATTTTTGATCTTGAAAATGCATGTATGTTCATAGACCTAAAGTTGGCCCAAATTTCCACTAGTATGAAACAAGACAGAGACGACTCAAAATTTTTTTATCCCCCTAAGGTAAAATGGCGAGTTGCGATATTTTGAGCCCACAACTTGATATTTCTTCGACTTTGGTACTACATACCTTATCCATCCCGCAGTGGCATGTAAGGATGTGATATACTAAGTCTTGTGCGAGAATAACATATAGGTGGTCCCTATGATGGGGGAGCCACCACTTTCATCAAGCTACAAGTAGCTTTTCAAAAAGCCCTATTTCTACTCAAGGAAATATGTATGGTAAGCACCTTGGGAGAAAAAACTTATATGCTCTTGCGCTGAACTTTTCACAAATACCCTCAATCAATAAAATGGGTGGGCTTCTAAAATAAGAGGTGTGTAGTATTGTTCGATTTCTTTAGATGTAAGTTCATTCTACAGTGATTCATTTAAGAGGCTAGAAACTCACGGTAGGGCCCATATGTCCTTTCGGCAAGTTACATTGTAGGAACAAATACACCTAAGGCTACAACTTTAGCTCTCACTTGATTTCTATAGTGGCTTGAAGGATTTACCGCTCAAGTTCATCCCAAGGGTGATGTGTCCCTTGGCAGGCCTCTCTTAAAAATAATTTTTTTTGAGTGTTGCTAACACTTTTCTCTTGCACCTAAGACCACGAGAGCCAAGAGAGAGGATAGTTTGTGTTAGAATTGAGACCACTTTGCAAATTTGCACAAGTGTGCCAACCACAAAAGATACTTGTTCTTTTTAACCCATCCTCACAATGTGATCTATTTGCTACTTCATGATGTTCCTCCAACAACCATGGTGGTCTTTTTAGCGAAGATAGTAAAATGAAGTGTTCAATTTAGCCAAGTTTGCAAAATGTATGTTCGTTTTAGGCCAAGATTGTAGCAAGGTGACAATGTGATTGTTCATTTTAACCAAGATAGCAAAGTGTGATTGTTAATTTTAGACCACATGCTCATGCAAAGCAAAAATTTCCTAGCCTAAGGTTGATCAATTTGCACCATTAGAGATTTTACAAAAAAAATATTGCAAATTAAAAGTCATCAAACCCTACAAGAAAATTTGTTAGAAAGATGCTCCTTGATTTCCTACACAAGATATAAGACCAAAATTAGTTTCTAAAGTCAAAAATAGATTATCATAAGGAAAAATTTAATCTAAGTTGGAATTTTAAGTTGTATCTTTTTGGAATGCCATGACTTAATTGGTTACATGCCCAATAGTTATTCTGCTGGCATGCTTTCTTGCAACCCTCTCCACCTGTTGAATTTGAAAGTTTACGGAGAAGAGGCGTTGCATATGTATTGTGAATGTAAGCTAACTAAAGAGTTTTTAACTCAATCTACCTCATAATTTTAGTTTAATTGATCTACATCTTCAAAAATTTCATGCATAATTTCTGCTCCTGTGACCTATATATTATTTGTGATCATACAAATTTGTAATAATAAAATGATTTAATTGCTTTCATTTGTTCTTTTGCAAGTTTTGCTTCTTTCTTTTTTGCTGGATCTATTTTATTTTGCAGAGATAGCTTCAAAATTCTACATCTCCACCCGCTGAATTTGAAAGTCTAGTTTAAGATTTCTTAAAGGCTTGCAATGGTTTGCCTCTGTCATTGAAGGTATTGGGTGCACAGTTATATGGCAGAAAGTCCAAAGATTACTGGAAATCCCAGATGACGATGAGATTTGGGATGATTCAGATGAAGATGACAAGATTCCAGATGGTTCATATTATTATTTGTATTATGTGGAGGAGGAGAAAGAAAATGGCGAAGAGAGGAAAGTGGTACATATATGGTATTTAGAACATGCACCTTATTATTACTGCCTAGGAAACAAAGCAATAGTAGTGTCTGTCAAGAGACAAAGAGTTGCGAAGGTCTTTTACCATTTATTGGAACTTCTGGAATAAATGGTAGGTACACAAATGTTTTGTAAGTTACATATTGAAGTTTGGAGGACAACTAATACTAAGATCAGCTGCAAATATAATACTTGTTTTACAATCACAAATTAAGTTTTATTTATTAAATATAATTATAAAATAGGTAGAGGGTAAAATATAATTATAAAATATGTAGAGGGTAAATTATAATTATAAAATAAATAGAGGGTAAATATTTTCATTCTTATTAAAAATAAAATGTTAGGGATATAGTATCTTAATAGTTGTTTATTTGTTAGTCATTCTTTATTTCTTATGCTTGATTGAGTGTCAATGATTTATGATATTTTTGTTTATTATAATTTTATCTGATCTGATAAGAATGTTTATAGTATCATTTTAGTTTATACAAATTTTGATTTGATTTTATGTTTCTATCTTTGATAAATACAAAGATTAATGAGAGTGTTTTTCTTCTCAAATATAGATGATTGTCATTTGTACATACAAAATACTTCTTTTATATATAATTATTTTATTAAGTCAAAGGTTTCTATTTAAAATGGTTTGACAAACTTCGCAAATCCATGATGCACATTGTTCAATAGGTGATGCAAGACGATCCAAGCCATTTGGCTGTCAAATTTTCCTATTTTTCATTCATTGATTTTTGGTTTTTACTACAAGTAACTGGATAGTCATTTATTTTAAAAAAAGGTAAAATTTTATTAATCACAAAGAACAGGTACAAAGAAACAGGATTGGAGATCTCAAAAGAGGCCAACCATTAAATCACCATATCCTTGTCCATTAATGGATCTAACACAACAGAAAGATCGGAAGGCAAAGAACTCTTGTCAACAATATTTCATCCCTCCAAATGATCAGATGCCCACTTAGCCAAACAATCTACAATGCCATTCCATTCTAGAGGAATATGAAAAAAAGAGAGAATAAAAATCCCACTTATTTTGAGAATCTATTGAAGAACTTGAGATATATGGCAGTCAACCCATCCAACGCCCTCGTAGTCAACATAAAAATCATTGCTTGTGAATCAGATTCACAGATAACCCTGAGCATAAGCTTGTTGAATCGCATGTCAAATAGCAAGAACTTTCGAAAGAAGAAATGAATCCCTCCACCATAATCTCGACCAATACCTCCAATCCTTGTTGAACTAGGATTCCCTAGAGAAGAACCATTAGTATTAATCTTGAGAAATCCAAGATGAGCAGGGCGTCATCTACCATCTCTTAGTATTTTTCTTAACTTTTGATAGACATCCAAATCAGCAGGGGTCACATTTAGCCTGAACCGTCTCTTGAAGAGCATAAAGTACTCATTGCCACAGTTGCATAACAACCAATTTTGCTTCCTGAAAAATCCGTTGGTTCCTTTCTAATGAAAGATGCCATAAAATGAAAGAATTTGTGTTTGGTCTAGGCACAATAATTCGATCCTTCATAATGGACGCAGAGGAAGGCGAGGAAGGGTGAATTTGATCCTTGACCCAGGGACTGGATTGACATCATGCCATAATAGTCTTCTAATATACATGACCCACTGTGGAAGGTGTTCTTCAACCCAAATCCAAAAATCTTGTTGCTTACTAGTAGTTTTAGTGGGGTGTGAGCGGAATCCATTTCTCTGCCCAACTCTGATGCAGAACATCGCATAAGATATCAAGGCAATCACACTTTATTTGTGTAGTTGTATCTTGCAATGGAGCCTACAAAATCTCATTAATAAATACACATTGTATTTTTTTAATATATTTTCCTTTTTAAAAGTGGAAAAATTATTGTTCATCAAAGTCAATTTTTTCACTGAGATCAAAGTTCATTTTTATTTTTGTTTTGTGTTGTAAGGTTTGACATTTCATTGTAAGTGTTTTTTAAAGGGAGATGCCTATGTTGATAAAGAAACATGAAGAGATCAAATTGGGAGACTTAACTAGATGTCATGTCTCTAATCACAAGAAATATTTTGGTTCCTATCTAACACTGAAGAAACTCTTGGCCTGAAGAAACATTTCTCCCTTTATTCTCTAGCAAATATACTTAAATAGTGATTTACTAATTACATGTTCTTAAAAGAAACATAAACCTGATTAATGAACATGGCAAGTCAGTACTCATACATGTCTCAAGGGGTAATGTGATTTCTCAAGGGGTAATGTGATTGATAATGTCTTAAGGGGTCCTATTTCAGCTAGAGGTCCTCATACTAAATGTTGAAAGTATACATTAAAACTATGTTAAGTATGAAAGCTTGCTTAAGGGTCATGATTGAACTTATATATGAGTACATATATGTCAAGTATGGAAGCTTAAGAGACCTCCTAATTGTTTATCCAATTGTTAAAAGTATGAAAATTATATGATAGGATGTCAAGTAAGGGGAATTCAACGAGATCTTAGATATAAATGAAAGCTTAAATAAGGGGTCATGTACAATTGAGAATATAGGTCAAGGGGTTCTAGTTCAGCTAGAGGTCCTAATCATGAACATTTGTTAAGTATACATGTTGAAAGTATGTTTGAGTATGAAAGAGATTAAGGGGTCATGATCGAACTTATATATGTCTAAACATTAAAGTTACATTTCAAGTATGAAAGCTTAAGCCTAGAACATGTCAAGGACCATTTTGGAATGAGAAGGCTTAATGGGTTAATATCTAGTTCATGTGTCTTAAGGGGGTCATTATAAGATGGCTTAAGGGGAGTTCAATAAATGATATCTTAAGGAGTCATGCAATCTTGAGGATTTACATCTTAAGGGGTCCTAGTTCAACTAGAGGTCCTAATCCTAAATGTTCAAAGTACACATTGAAATAGTTTAAGGGGTTATGATCAAACTTAAATGTCTAATTGTTAAGTACATGCCAAGTATGAAAGTTTAAGCCTTGGATATGATCAAGAATGTCAAGGGGTCATATCTAATATGATGTCACTCAAGTATGAGGTTAGCTTAAATTTTCAAGATATAGGTCATATGGAGGAAGGCTCAAGGGCTCAAGATCTAGTTCATGTGTCTTAAGGGGGTCATTATAGAATGAATAAAGGGGATGCCAACATGATTATATAAATGAAATATTGAGGGGTCATGCGATTGAGAATGTCTTAAGGGGTCCTAGTTCATAGTCCATGTCAAGTATGACCAATTGGCTTAAATTGTTCATCTAGAGGTCCTAATAAAAAATGTCACTTGTATACATTGTTCAAGTACATGTTAAGAATGAGAGAGCTTAAGGGATCATGTGATTGAACTTATATTTTGTGAGTATATATGTCAAGTATGGAAGCTTAATAAGAGGTCTTAATTGGTGATCTAATTGTTAAGTACATGTTTTGGTTTTGGTTTTGGTTTTGACTTTCATTTTCGTTTTCATTTTGTTTTCATTTTCATTTTCATTTTCTCCTTTTGTGCATGTATGATTATGCAAAACAAACTATTTTACAAAAAAATATAATCCACATAAATTTTAAAACATGCACAAACATAAAATTATAAATTACTATAATATTAAAACCTAAAATCAAATTTTTTAATAAAAACTAAACAACATATTTTTTTTATTTAAAATAAAAAATGCATAAATAATAAAACAAGGAAAAAAGGGAAAAAACCTACTTGGAGGGGTTGCTAGGTGACTACCTGAGCTCTTTGAGTCAAGATCCCAAGTCATTCTGAGGGTGAAAATTAACCAAATCCCATTTTTTCAAAAAAATTAATACTTTTTTGAAACGAGATCTTGGTTTGTTTAAAATGAGATTTCGATTAAATTGAAACGAGATATTTTTCCAAAATTTTAGGTTTGGTATCCCGTCGCTAATGAGATCCCATTTTGTCTTTTATCTCAGGATACCAAAGTTGAATGGGAACTCGTTTCATGTGGCACAATTTACAAAAAATGACTAAACTGTGTAAAAGTTGCAAATTCTAGAAATGGACTCAACTTCTTGCTCTTATCCATCTACCTGAATGATAAAAAAGATATAAAAAATATGTATAATTATCATAAATTATTGAACAACATAAATTATTGAACAAGGTATGATTATCCATCAAACATAAAAGCATATGAAACTATAACTTCAATGATTCAGGAAAATATGTATGATTTTTTTTTAAAAATGCAGATATCTAAACTAAGGGTAGGAGCCCTCATGTGTTAAATTTGGAAGCTTAGACAACGTATGCAAAGAAAAAGATGTCATCTTTGGTATCATTTATTTTCTTATACATCTTATTGTGTGGGCATTAAAGTAGAATAAGATTTTATAATGAACATTCATAAGAAATTACACATGTCACATCACATGATTACAATGATGTTAGACAAAATCATGCACCAACAATTAGTACAAACTAATATCTAATCCATTGGAATGGAAATAAAGCATTAAAAAATAAAGATATGAAACAAAATTGATTTATTTTAACATACTTATTTTAACTAAATAATTTGGCTATAATATAGGCAATCTACGAAAGGTTGTTCAAATCTTTTAGAGTTGAAGGAACTTTTCAAAAAGCTACAACTTAAAATTCCAATCATATCATTATTGCTCTTAAATATCACAACTATAAGTTGGTAGATGAAAAGTAAGGAATATATGTAATGCCTATCCCAAATCAAATTGTTTGTGGAAGCCATCAATAAATTATACTTCTTCTTCTACTTAAGAATATTATAAATAAGGAAAAGTTGCAAATTATGAAACCTATATTTTCTCTTCTAGTGAAGAGTAATATCAATAAGGAAAACTTGCAATTTTCATGAAATAAATAGTTGTACTACTACTAACTAACTAGACTAAGTATAAGCTAATTAGACTAAACACTACCTATCAAATCCATTCTCAAATAGAACTAAAAACTAAATTGAAAGAAGCTAAAGAAAAAACAATCATAATGAGACGAGTGAAAATGCATGTCTTCAAGATATTTTTGTTATTTAATTTAATTTTTTAATTCTTAAATTTTATTTACTTTTCTTTTCTCTTAACTCCATATTTAAAATTTAATTATTATATTCCTTTTAATGTATCAAACAATGAAATCAACAAACTTAGAGTCTTGATATTTCAACTCCTGATATTTGAACTTGAGTTCAAATAACTAGCGACTACATTTAATTTAAGTTACTTAATTTGATTTCATTTTAGTAATTCAATTCAATTTCATTGACACTCACAAGCATGCCAAATTAAATGCCTTTAATTTTTATTAATAGACATTTTTACATCCATATGTGAGTGTAATACACCTCTCGACGTAATTACACAACTGTTTCGAAAATGTCATAGAGTGTACACAGTAATGTGTTGATATTGTATAATGTATGTTGACAATTAATTTGTATCCTTTTTTTTTCAGTTTCTCTAAAATGATTTTCCATGTAAGTCTTGTGTTACAATGGTTTGTTGATTTTATTCCTATTTTTATTTCAGAGATGGCATTAACAAAAAAATTAACCATGGACTAAACTTATTTTCCATATATATATATATATATATATATAATGTTGTTGTTGATGAGGTTCCAAGAACAAGTTTAGCTGAGAAAGGATCTACGATTTCAAATGCTATTAGAAAGGAAGCATATCTCTTTGAGAAGGGTCTTTCTTGGATTGCTTATTCAAGACCCAATTCTCCATTTTGGATAGATTCTTGGGACCTTAATCCTTCGATTTTCACTACCTATCATCATCTTCTTGTCTTGAGTAAGATTTTATTGGAGGCAAGTAGGTATATAAAACTTTATTCCAAGAAATCTTGATTGGTGGGCAAAACGCATCTTTACTTTTAGAAGGATTTGAGCTATTGGTTAGTGCAAGGTGATTTGAATGATTGGGCTACTCTTTATTCTAATTTGACAAATTGTTCTCATTGTTCTTTGGAGAAGGTTGAAGCCCTTGCATGGGGCTATGATCTAAAGGGAGATTATGTGGTGTTTAGGGGATACTAGCTCTTAGAAAGGATGCTATTTTTCCTTGGAGGCAAAAAATATGGAATAATTACTATTGACCAAAGTGTAACTTTTTTTTTGGCTTCTTTGTTAAAATAAATGTCTCACTTGTGGCAATATAAGAAGAAAAGGTTTCCAGGGTCCTTCCAAATATGTTTTTTATGTCCTATTAGTTCATGCTACTTCTTTGCTTGAATTCTAGGCTAGCTTGGGGCAACCTCCTTTTGTGGCTTCAATTTTGTTAGTTGCTTGATAAATTTAGTTGGAAATAAATCATTAGGTTTTCCAAGATTATTAGAGTTTTTTTGGGTATATTTGGCCAAATATTTTGGATTCACTTACAAAAAATTATTGGCTAAATGCTCTATTGAGGTTGTACTATCTATTTCCGACAATTTGATTTTAAAGAAGTTAGATTTGGGGTATTCTAAATTTCTACTAATCCTAGTTCTAGGATTAAATCTTGAAATAAGGTGAATAAAGCTAGTAAAGGGCTTTCCCCTCCATTGGGATTTTTGAAATTAATAGTAATGGTTCTTCATGAGGTAATCTAGGAGTTGTAGGAATTAGTGGAGTTGGGAGATATAATGTTGAGTCAGTTAACTTCTTCTTCTCTTCAACTATGGGGACTAGTACTAATAATCTAATGGAGGCTTGGTCTATTCTTTTGGGTATGGAGAAAGCTTGTGAACTAGGTTAGAAAAATGTTATACTGTGAGATTGGATTCCATGATTTTGGGTTCTCTTCTAATTAATGGGCTTTTTTTAACATCTTCTTAAAGTTCAACTTTCGATTCATATTCTTAGAGAGTGGAATGTTGTTGGTAATTATTTGGGTAAATGGGCATCTGATGTTAATCATAACTTGAATGTTCTGGAATGGAGATCCCTATCTTCATATCAATCTCTTTAACTCCTAAAAATCATTTAGAATGATTTGTGATAATGGTTTATAATTTTATTTAGGTTGTCTGAGCCTTCCTAATTTTGTGAATTTCTTTGAGTCCTCAAGGTGGGTGGTCTGAAGTAGACCTCCTTGAATTTTTACTCAAAGGGCATAAATGACAATGATTGTTGTATGGAAATATTTATGTTTTTTTTTTTCAAATTTAAAAATATTATATTTATCTTTTTTTCGATAAAAAAAAAAGATAATGGGATGACACCATCTATATAAAGAATGAATGTCTAGATGCAAAGGATGCAATAAATGTTAGATGTAAAAGAGTGTGTAAGAAAATGGGTAAGTTATAGTTGGATTTGTGGAAATATGTGTAAATGAGAAGTAAATGATATGGATTGAGTCAAATTGTGCAGATGATTATATCATTTATTGATATCTGGTTGTATTAAAATACTCTCTTAAAGTAAACACAAAATTAAATAATAATTAACATAGATATATAAATTTCACCATCACAATTATGCATGATCACACTACCAATCCACTTATATATTTCTTATATAAAAAATAAATATTATCTATATTATGAAATACCAAATTTCATATAACAATTTAAATCTATTTCAACACAATCTATTGTATAAACAAATAAATTAATACTAAAATAGATAAAAAGACCTTGCTAACATTACATTAGAATAAAAGATGTCCAAAAAATTACTAGACAATATATTAATTACAAACATTATCTCAAATCTTCAATTGAATATTGAAAGAGGCATAAAAACACATCTACCTAGTAATACATTGAAAAACAAATCAATATGTACTCTGCCTTGCAACTGAATTTTTTTGTTATCAACAATATAATTTTTTGATCCCATGGAGGGCGGCTTCCTTAAAAATAGAGCTGGGGGAGCTGAGAATTTTTAGGAAAAAATTAAACATCGTGGTCTCATGAGTTTTGTTATGCAACCAGCTTAAAAATTTGAACTACTAAATTTAAGGAAGTTTGAGCACAAAAATGGGTAAAATTCATTAAATAAATATCATTTTCCCTCTTCATTTGATTTTGGTGGGAAATGGAATGTGCAAATTATTGACAAGTGGCAAACAAAGTTCCTAAGCTGGTGGGGCAATTTCTAGCCCCACCCTTTTTTTTTGCCTGCTTAATAAAAAGTAGGGGCTTCCTTTTTTGGGGGAACTATTCCAATTAATCCCCTAGAGGAAAAAAAAATTGCTCATGAGACCATTTCTTCCTTAAAAATAGAGCCCAAGCCCCTCGCATGGGACCCCAACACCAAAAAAAAATATTTAAATTACTTTAACTAAGCTTGAACCATGACTAAAGTTTTCCAAAACAAAGGAGCACCTATAGTTCCATTGTCACTGCTATCAATCATACATGAAGAAGGAAGAAACACAAGAAATCCATTAATTTTTTTTAATTTTTCAACTTGATTGGTGAAAGTTTTATGAATAACTAGTGGAAAGCAATAAAAATATTATAATACCCAAAAGGATCCAGTGTAATCATATATACTATGATATTGAGTTCCTATTCAAGGGAAAAGAATTTACAAGTACAGAATAAATGCTTACAATGATCAATGTGGACACGGATAAGTTCCATCTAAGAATAATTCATGAATGAAACATAACTAGCTCATCTAGAAACATTAAACATGCCTGATTACTGAGTACTAGCTTGATATTTCAAGGAGAGAGAGAGAGAGAGAGAGATTGGATATTTTGGCAAAGGCATTTCATTCCCCTGAGTACCATCATCATCTTCTTCGATCAATTGGTAGATCCTACTTGATTTAGACGAAGATTTGTTCTTTCTTGAAAATCTTGCCCCAAAAAAATTCTTGGAATGAGAGATGGTAAATGGCATTCCTCAATCCTTACTGGACCCACACAATTTTTGGCCCTTTCTTGAAACATCTGATAGATGGCTTCAAAATCTTGCAAAGAAAGAGTTGGGGAAGCCGCGGAACTTGCAGCTCTTGCTTCAAACATCCCATAAATGGAAGCAATATATTCCAATGCAAAAACCCCTTCGGTTAAAGAAACACATAATCTTTACTTTGTAAACCCTTATCTTCAATTAATTTATGCAAAACCTTAATTATTTGTCTGATTTCAAACTTTTTTGTGACTTCTAAGGTCCTCAAATTTGTGTTTGAAATTTCATTAGAGAAATTTTTGGGAACGAAAACTTTAATATCTTCCAAATGGTACAAGATACTGAGATGATTCTTTCACCAATCACTTTATTTTCCAATTTTGCTCCTTTGGGCCAGTTTTCATGTCCATATGAACCCAAATAGGCTAACTTCCTAATATAGCAGGTGAATATTTTTTTTTTCTATTTTGAGTTTCTAAATATCCTACACCTCATGAATGTCATCAAGGCCTCCAAAACAACTAATTAACACTACAAAATAGAAGGAAAATACAATATTTTTGGGTGATACAAGATTGTCCTTACACCACTGGATGCTCCTACATTAGAATCTCTCCTAGTAAATTTAGAATTATTTAAGTATTTAGAACAATGAGAAAGGTTACAAATATCCTAAAGTTCAAAGTAAATATTGTTCCTTATAGTGGACCAATTGAAGTATTCTAATAAATGTGGGTTGTATATGAATGATTGTTCAATAAATGCTTGATATCTACAACAATACATTGAATGTTTTTATATATACAAATGCAACGTAAATCACTCAAAATATCTTCCACGCTGGCTCATAGAAAGAATAGCATAGGTGAGAGTCAACAAAATTTAAATTTGAACATTTTTAGAGGCTAGATTTTCTTACATAAGATAATGACGTGATAGCATATAAATTTTGTGTGTTGCATGTGTAATTGGTGAATTTTTCATTATTTCAATTTCATTACTATATTGTTCTACATGTGTTTGATTGTGAGTGGATCATTCTTTTTGCAATTTTTTCTATCATTGCATTTTCTTTTATTTTCATCCTAATAAGTGTTATTATAGATTCCTAAGCTTGTTTGATTGACTCTAGCAGAATAACTTATAGATGGACTTGAAGGGAGTCTAGGTGGACCCCTTCTTTATTCATTTAAAGTTGTTATTTGAATGGATGAGGGTTTGGCCTCTAGTTAATCAAATGATGGGGAATATTTCCAAATTGAATGGGTGTTAAAAAAAGACTATAGAACAATCTGGTGTGGTTATTAATTTAGAAATCATTGTTGGTGATGTAATTTATTTATTATTACATGAATTGATATGTAAATTTATGGGTTTTTGAACTACTTTTCCTTTCTTGGAAAATTGGATCTATAGTGCATGGTAGCTAGAGGGAGATATGGAGGTTATTTTGGCTACTAATGGTTTTTTCTTTGTAGTCTTCACAAGGATGGGAAATAGAAATAAGGAATTTATAGGAGGGTTCTAATTTCACAATCAAGTGTCCATTAAACCATGACATACTAGATTTAATCTTATGGAGGAGATTCTCTCCTAGATTCTAGTTTGGGTTCATCTTCTTAGATTGTAGATGGAATTTTGGAAACTTGATATTTGTCATTCAACAAAAGCAGTTCTTGAGAAACCTCTAGGCCCTTCTCATTAGATTGTCAAGAGAAAGTTAACTACATATGCCCATATATGTGCAAAGATTGATCTCAATTATCCTTTTCTTGATTCATTAGAAATTCAGTTCAAAAATATGAATTGGATTCAGCAAGTAGATTATGAATCTCTTCCTTCAATATAGCATATGTGTCATGATTATAGGCATATTTAAATAAATCACCCAAACAAGTCTCTAAGGCTCTTTCTCCCCAACAAGGTGTTTCTATCCAGTGAAAGCAACTGCAAATGCAAAAGGGAAAGTCCTAGAGAATATTGAAAAGCATAACTTAAATGGGTTTATTCTTGTGTGGTATCAGGGTGAACTCACAATAATGGTTCCCACTTTTTTGCCACTTTTGCCACTGAGATGAACATTTTAAAAATAATCTTCAACTTCCAAGAACTATAACTTTTAAACCATTAAAAATTTGAAGATGATGTAAATTAGTGATTTGTAGCATTTTGTCTGTAGATTCTATTATATGTTTTTCAATTTTTTTAAAATTTTTCCATCTCCCTCGAAAAGTAGTTTTTTACAACAAACTACATTTTCTAAGAGTGATGTGCCTCCTGAAACACATAACTTTTTCTTTTTCTTTTTTTTTTCTTTCTTTTTTTCTGTAAATGATAAAAATTCAATTCTGTCAAATTTTGGCTTGTAACATCAATATCTAGGGCTTGCAGTTGGTTTGATAGTGATATGTTGAATATTTTTTATTTTATTACATTTTGAAATCCGACTAGTCATAATTCAAACATAGGTTTAAGTTTGAACACATAACTTGATCTATATATATCGAAATTCAATTTATTTTTTTGTTAGAAAGAAGACATCAATACCTTGGGCATAGATATTTTTCAGAATTTTTTTGAATTAGTTTCCTATTTTTCCCAATGCATTGAACAGAGAAGTTCATGTTTGGTGATAAACCAATATTCAATAAAATTAAAAAAACAAGAACATAATAAATTCACAATGTAATAAAATTCTACTCGTTGGAAAGCTTGCTCCAAGTACTACCATCTAATATTTTTGGGTTATCAAGATTATTTCATTTGTGCCTTGAACTAGAGGTCCGAAGGCAAAAATTCCTCAAAACTTTGCAAAGTTTTGGGAGAGACCTCTAACAAGAGGGTTCGAATGAACACTAATTCGAGCGAAGGGGGGTCCGCTCGAACCCGTTAGGGTTCAAGCGGACCCCCCTTCGATCGAACCCTCTGCCTAAATTATGATGCGCACATCTATGTAACGACCTGGTTCAAACAAACCCAACCTTTTCTACCTGTCGGCGTTCGTTTGAATCCTAGCTGACTCAAATTTTTTTTTTTTAACATTTTAGTAGATTCGTATAAATATAAATAATTTTTTTCATTTTTAAACACACAAATGATTAAAACAATTTGCATTTTTGGATGAAAGAAGACATTTGACAATTATTTTGAGGGCAATAATTTGAAGATATTTGAAGGTTTTTTTAAAAGCATGGGGAACAAAGATATAGAGAACAAAGAAGGCAAAGATAAGATGATGCAAGTATGCATTTTTATTTTTATTTCTATTTAATTTTATATGTATTACATACCATGCATCGACGACCGTCTGACAAGGAAGTGTCGTCGGACATACAACATCCTCCTCGGATGTTTCTTTAGTTGTCGTCGGAATTCTGATGAAATCAGAAACTTTGCAGAAGCAGAAGATACAAGCTGAAGAGTCATGTGCAAGTAAATTTCGTAAATGAAAGCACGTAGGCATTATCTTGAATGACATGGAAACAAGCTCATTAGATGCCCATAAGAGAGCAATTGGAGAAAAGTAGAGGAAAGTGTTAAAGGGTGATAAATGCATAGAGAGTATGCAATACAAACAAACAATGTCTGGAGTGTGTGATGTGGTCTCTAATTTATGTCCAAAGGGACTAACTAGTTTTGGAGTTCCCGAGAAACCTATTGGGCCATGCTTGGAGGAAATCAATGTGTTCATGCAAGGGCCACCATTTTTCTATTATGAGAATGATGCTTTTACACCAAAGGATATTTGGAAGACAATATCTGAAAATTTCTATGGTGTGGAACCAGAGTTGTTGGACTCGAATTACTTTTTAGCTTCCAGAAGACCAAGAGGTTATGTACACAATCTCCCAATAGAAGGGCAATTTCAAGCATTACCTCTCCCCCCCATGACTATTCGAGAAGCACTTCCTCAGATAAAGAACTATTGGCCTCCATGGGATCAAAGAAAAAAATTGAATTGCATAGACTCTAGATAATGTGGTAGTGTCCTTCGTGAAGAACTCTATACTATAATTAAAAAATCACAATGGAAATGACAAGATAGTGAACATATATACATTCTTGAAAAGTGGGAAGAATGGAACTTGGTTTGGGTGGGGCTAGGTCAGGTGGCTCCTCTAGAGGTTGATGAGATAGAAATTATATTAGGATTTGAAAAAGATCACACTCATGGAACTTATTGTGCGACTAATCTATTGCACTATTTGGGTAATGCATTCCAAATAGATACAGTTGCATACCATTTATATGTCTTGAAAGCATTTTATCCTAATGGCATTAAAGTTCTTTCTCTATTTTCTGGTATTGTTGGAGCAGAGGTTGCTTTTCATCAACTTGGGATACAGATACAACACAACTTAAATGCATAGTTTAACTATCATTTTTGCTCTAACCCCCACTAGACAGAAAAATACAAGTTTGAAAATGACAGTTTAACTGTCGTTTTTAGATTTTATAGAAGCTAAAAAAAAAAAATTTAAATAGGGTTTGATCGAATGGGGGGTTAGATCAAACCCCTTAAAATATTAATTTTTATGGGCTTTGATCGAACCCGCAAACCCACCCGATGTTCGATCGAACCCGGAGGGGGGGCTCACTCGAACCCCCCTAGTTTGTTTGAACCGCGCCCAATATAATTCTCCACTTTCACCAAATTCCTTCGTTGGCGAAAGTGGGAACCATTAATGTGGGATAGCCCATCAATATAGGAAGGACTAATATATGTGAAAAAAAAGAGGATTTATTTAAGGTGAACTCAAAAAATATATTTGATTTTCTAGAGACTTTTTAGGATCTTCATTTTACTTTGGTTGAAAAAACTTCAACTAATTTGATTGAAAATGCTTCAGCTAATCAACACTTTTTACTTCCAAATTCTTCCTACCTCCTACTGCTAGAAGTCCAAAATCCATCTCATGACTTCAGATGTTATCTCAGGAAGAGTTTGGCGGACAACATAGAGCTCATTTGGTTGGTATTGATTTGAATATTATGGCTCTTGTTTTGAATGATGTTGTAGTTGAGAAATCTATACATTATGCTATGCCAATAGCCTTTAATTATATTGGAGTTAAAATGGTGTTACTTTGCCTTGAAAATAAAATCCTAGTCCATTGGGTCTTTGGCAAAACACTCTTAAAAAGAAGAAAAATATTTAAGAGAAAGAGAAAATGGCAATGCAATCATTGATTGAATCTACTTGGTAATTCATACTTTAGATTCCCAATCACCTATCCTTAAAATTTATTGCTGCCTCATGGAATGCTAGGGATTTCAGTAGCTCCTGTTGTTAAAAGGTTGTTTGAGATCTCATCCAAATTCATAAACTTGACATTATTTTTGTGCAAGAAATAAATTTATCTATGGAAGACATGTTCAATATGTTTTTTTTGTTGTAGAAAGACAGTCAATGCCAATTTGTGTGGGCGCATAAGGCTCTACAAGCCATTTATCTTGTTTGTAGGACCCTTGTTGAATTGCACCTTCCTCTTGGTTAATGTGTAAGAATTATTTATCTTTGGTAAGTACATGTTTTGATTTTGGTAATTACATTTTATTATACAATGTTTATGTGCCAATAAAATTTCAAGGTAAGGTTTTTTGGTGGTCACATATTCATTTTCTTCATTCAATATTTTTTTTCTTCCTTAGATTTTGGTTGGCGACTTCAATAGTATTCATTCTCTTGATGAGAAACTTGGGAACTTGAGTAGAATTGGTACTTCTTTAGCTTTGTTATGTGAAAATAATATTTTCTTAATCTTGTGAATATTCAACCAAGTGGAGGGATTTATACTTGTAACAATAGAAGATGCAACTTTGCTTCCATTTCAAATTATTTGGATAGGTTTTTAGTCCCAGCTGAATGGATTGGGAATAGTTCAAGATAACTTTCATCTAAAATTTTATAGTGGCGTGGTTCTAACCATTGGCCCACCAAATTCTCATATATTTTTTTGATTCCCTAAAAACCACCATTCAAGTTTGAATTAATGTGGCTTCATCATCAAACAATAAGAGAGAATGTGTCAATTTGGTGGTTGTAAGAAAAGGCTCCTATAGTATTACAATGTTTTCTTTTTTTAAAAGGATTCAATTTATTAAGTTTAAACTTAAACTATGGAAAAAATTTGGTTTTGGTAATATATTTTTGCAAAAGAAATAGGTGCAAGAAAAATTTAATGAATCTTTTTTCTCAAATTGAAGAATTGGTTATGGCTAAAGAAAGACTTCTAGAGAAGCTCTCTCATTCAAAAGGTCTTTGCGAATGATAATTGTGAAAAGAGGTCTTTGGAAAGCAGAGGTCCAAGATTACATGACTTTAGGAGGAAGATCAAACTACTTCCTTTTCTCATAATTTAGTCAAAGATAAGATACAAAGCAATGTGATTTCCTCTATTTTCTCTTCTCAAGGTATTGAACTATCTTCTTTTCAAGAGATTAATGAAAAAATTATTTCTCCTTTCTCTTGTTTAAAGAAAGTGGTCATATATAAAGGAGAGATGAAAGGATTATTTTGAAAATCTATCCCTTCATTAATTACTACTTAAATGGATAATTAATCAATGGAACCTATCACACTTTTATCCATGCTACTTCTCTCCTTGAATTCTAGCCTAGCTTGGGTTGACCTCCTTCTGTGGCTTCAATTTTGCTAGGTACTTGGCATATAGGTCATATTGTCATTCTTTAACAAATTTGGTTGGAAATAAATCATCAACATTCCAAGATTATTAGAGTTTTAATGGGTACATTTGGCAAAAGGTTTTGGATCCAATTAAATAAATTTTATTAGCTAAATGCTCTATGGAGGTTGTCCTATCAACTTCCAACAATTTGATTTTTGGGTATTCTAATATTTCTACTAATCCTAATTCTAGGATTAAATCTTCAAATAAGGTGAATAAAGCTAGTAAATGGTCTCCTCCTCCATTGAGAATTTTAAAATTTATGCTGATGGTTCGTCACAAGGTAATCTAGGAGTTGTAGGAATTAATGGAGTTGGGAGGTATAGCATTGAGTTGGTTAACTTCTTTTTCTCTTCAACTATGGGGACTAGTACTAATAATCTAATGGAGGCTTCAATTGTCCTTTTGGCTATGGAAAGATCTTGTGAACTAGGTCAGACAATGTTATATGTGAGATTGATTCCATGGTTTTGACTTCCTTTTTGATTAATGAAATTTTTTTAACATCTTCTTGAAGGTTGTCTTTGTATGTGGAGCAAATTCTTTACCCGTCACAAAATTTTGATTTCATCTCTTTGATTCTTATTCTTAGAGAGGGGAATGTTTTTATTGATTATTTGGCTAAATGGGCACATAATGTTAATCGTGACTGAATGCTGTGGACTGGCGATCCCTATCTTCATATCAATCTCTTCAACTCCTAGAACCCCTTAAGAATAATTTGGGTTGATGGTTTATATTTTTATTTAGCTTGTATGAGCCTTTCTAGTTTTGTAAATTCCTTTGAGTCCTTGAGGTGGTGGGTCTGTAGTAAACTTCCTTAGATTTTTACTCTATGGGCCTCAATGACAATGATTGTTGTTTGGAAATATTTATTTATTTATTTTTACTTAAAAATCAATAGATTTACCCTTTTTGCCAAAATAGAAAAGAAAAATCTTATTTTGGCGAAGATTTCTTATTTCTTCAATCATCCTGTAAGTTCTGTAAAAATCTTGCCCAGAAAAATTTCTTGGGATGCGATATGGTATATGGAATTCCTCAAACTCTACCGGACCCACACAAAATTTTGTTCTTTCTCGAAACATCTGAAAGGTAGCTTGAAAATCTTGCAAAGAAAGATTTGGGAAAGTCGTGGAACTTTCAGCTCATGCTTCAAACATCCCATAAATGCAAGAAACATATTCCAGTGCCAAAGCATCTTCGGTTTCCGAAACTGTGGAGGCCAAGAGTTTTGCTGAACGCACTCGATCGGGGTGAAGTAAAATAAGCCCCCGTAATTTGGACTCAAGCACTTCCAAACCTTTATCAGATGTCCGCCTAATGGCAATAAGGATGCAGCTCTGCTTAAATCCAATGAAAAAGATCCAATCTTCAGGTTGTAAACCCTTATCTTCAATTACTTGCCGCCATCATTTATCCAGAGCGTAATATCCTGCTCTCTCGATGTAACCTTCCTCTGCCAATTTATGTGTACAATAGATACTCCATGCATTCATTCTTTCATCCAGAAATATGCATTTAATCCCTGGTTGAAACGCAGGGAAATAATTGGATGGGAGATGTTTTGGAATTCGACAAATATGTTTGCTCAGCTCCGATGTTGTCATGCATTTGCAGAAAAGGACTTGTGGATCATCAGCGTGAAATGCTCCGCCACCGGACATGCTGTAATATGGCTCTTCAACTCTCTCTTATGTCTCTTTCTTCCTGCAATATTTTCAGCTGCTAGGAGCTAATACCATGTAGGTGACAGATGCTAGGCTGAACATTACAAAATAATGTTGTTATTTTCTACTTATTTTCTTCCTCCATATCACTATTCTAGATTTTTTAATTCGCATGGTTTATTATGTCTTTATTTAGGTTTGAGAGATCATTTAGATTGATGTTCCATCTATTCATCTATTTTTTATTTTGTTTCATACATATTTTTCTTTCTAGGTAACTCTCCATTTCTTGCAACCTTAGGCCATTTATCAATCTTCATGTTGTCTTTTTTCTTAGTTAACATAGTAAGATGGTTGCAGGACTTGCTTTTAAAGGGAAATTTCCTACATATTCTAGGATTAATTTATCAAAACTTGAAGCCTTGATTCTAGAATTTCTATTAATTATAGCTACTTTTGGATATTTATTATTTACCTTAATTTTAAACTTGATATTCCACTAGTACATACTTTGCAACTATTTAACACCACCAATTTGACAAGTGAACCAATGTCCCACATCTATATTTCCTATGCTTCTTTGAAGCGAGTAAAGAGATATCCATCCATCTTGTATCCTTCTCATTCTATATGTGTTCCAAATCATTTTAATGTGAAAGTTGAGGCCAAAATATTTGTATTCTAACACTAATTTAAGCAAATTTCCTTCAAATTGAAACTACAAATTATTCTTCAATCTTTAAAAAAAAAAATTCATAAATTTGGTTTTATTGATATTCACTTAAATCTTTAAGTTTTTATAAATGATCTCTAAAGCCAACAAGTAGTTTCTCTAATCTCGGGTCATTTCTACCTTTAGAATTAGGTCATCAACATAGATCAAGAGTTTCACCACACAATTAGTTAAGTGGAACTCATCCCCTCTAGATTTGTCTATCAATCATCATTCCTTATCAATGTATGTCCCAAAAAAACTGAAAGATAGAGGGTAAACCTACTTGAAGCCTACAAAACTCCCAAAAAGTTCAAACAATCCTACTTGAATTTTGAATCCAGTGTTTACTTATCCATTAAATCTATATGAGTTGATGCACTTTCACTCTTAGCTCCTCTATTATAATCTATAATTTTATCCTCAAAGAGAGTACCTTACTTATCAAGACATTTGAATACAACATGATGTTATTCACTTCCTTAATGATATGTCAACTAATACTACATTAAGTAAAGATGAGACATTGAAAGATGATAAAATTTATGATACTCATAAGAACAACCTAATGAAAGAGGGCTCCCTTACCTCCCAAATGGACATGAATACTAGTAATAAATATTTGCATCCTTCCATAATGATAAATCCTTATTCATGTATAAATCTTTTTGGTACTTAAAACTATGCTTACACAACAAATTTTAATGAGGTTTATGATGAAAGTCCTTCCCTATTAGAGTTGAATTCTCATTATAATTTTAGTTTTAATATTCTTTCTAAACAAGGATATAAGGGACATGGTCTTGAACATATGGAATAAGGAATTAAGGTCCCTATAGATCCCACACCTCATTAACATACAGAAGGCATAGGATTCCATACTTATCCTTTTTCCCCATCTCTTCCTTCATTCCCTCCAAAGATTCCTTAATATGACATGGGAATAGTGCCAAACAATTTTCCTTCATCAAGATAAGACCAATTTTTTAAGACTCTTCAACAACCATTTGATCATTCTTCCACCTTTGAAAAATCATGAAATTTGACGAGGTGACCATACAAATTTCTTCTTTTGTTCTTATAACTACATGTATTATCATACAACTACTAATTGCAGAACCTTTAAGAGAGAAGTTATAAAAATTGTTTATAACGGTGCCATTCTTATAACATGTGACATTGTCCTTTTTATTCATTCAGTTTCTCATGTAATTGGATAACATTTTTTGTATTACGTTGCTCCTCATGGTCATACAATCTAATGTAAAATAACACTTACGTAGAAAAATAATAACCTATATTATAATTACTCTTTTCTATACACGAAGAGGTAGGAGTAGTTTAAAACATGTCTCTTTATCATAAGTCCACTTTCCACTTGTTAAGATGTATCTTTTATTAATATTTCCTTTCTTGCATAGAATTGAAAGGAAACTTGTAGCTTCATATAGATAATTTCCACGTAACCCAATTCAGAAATCATAGAAAATAAACACTTAGAATCCATATGCAAAGAATAGATAATATATCCATCAAAGATGACACAAATTGTTGGAAGCATGAGCTTGTATTGTTGTCATTGATGTTAAACCTGGTTATTCTGATAGATGTTGATCTAGATATGCTCTTGGTTGTTGCATATTGTGTTTTGTGTTGATATGAATGTTTTTGGCTATGGGTTGTGTGCACCGATATGGTGTGCAAAAAATTGGACACACAAAAAAAGTTGAAAAAACAGCAACCACATTCGCGGTTATAAAATTTCAAAAAATCCCGTACGCGGTTAGGTTCGTTGTGCCCAAGCCTAAAGGGAAAAAACCACATACGCGGTCCTTTAGGAAATAAGACCACGTACATGGTCCTCTAGGAACTAGGACCTCGTACATGGTCTTAGTTCCTAAAGGACTGCATACACTGTTGTTAATAAATTGTTTTTTTCACTATCAACTGTATCATTTTACCCCACGACTGAGAGAAAGTTTGAGCATTTTTTCCTTCCAAACTACGCACGGGCTCCATTTTTTTACACCCAGACGCCATAGAAAGAGGTCGGTTATACATTTTTTGTTTTTCTTGCACATTTGATAAATTTTATTTATGTTTCCAATTTAAATTTGTTGATTTTGATTTTTTTTTTTAAAATTGTTACCAATATCAGATTCTGAAAATCCAGAACCACAACAAGATGCACGTCAAAAATCACAAGAAAACCCTCAGGATACACCTCCAATTCCTCCTTTAGACCGTACAACTACACGGGAGGATTTTCTTAATTAGTTAGAACAAAACATTGCTAAAATAACTAGACTGATTAATAGATTGAAAACATTTGAGCTTGAGCATCATTTATCCCTTACCACTAGCCTAGAAACATTGGCTAGTGGTACCACTGCAGTTTCGAGTCAGATTACAAAATGGGGAAACTATAGGGATAGGCGTCACGCTTATTATGCTGATGGGTTATCATATGATGCGGTGAAAAATAAAAACATAAGTAAAGCACAAATATGTGATCTTTTCGTTGATCCTAGAACTGGTGAGTCCTTACCTCTTAATGCAAAGAGGTTTCACATACATTGGTGTACCAATGTGCAAATGAAGAATCTTTTTTGGAATAGGTGGTGGATGCTCTTTGACGAACCACCTTGTAATAATTTTGAGGTTCCATTATATTTTTTGAGGAAAGTATATTGTGAGTTTGTCCTCAATGAGCAGCCTAATTATTTTGATATGAGAGAGTTCCATTGTAGAGGTGGCGACTCTGCCCAAGATAGACTTGGAGCTTGTAGGGTAATAGACCCGCAGAGTCATTGCCCCCTAGCACCCAAACCCAAGGTGCATACAAAGGTCCTAGTAGCCCTAAAAGAGTCGATGGAGCTACAAAATCTTCAGACGACCACAACATTGACTAATGTGATCATCCAACATGGGACATAGTTATCACACCCTCTTGGCCCGGACGATGATCCATTAGATGAGGCAACTGGCATTGGTCAACCCATTGAGCATGTGTGTCCTACTTGCTCAGGCATATGCACAGGGATGGATGTCGAGGCCAATGAAGATGGTTTCATGTCCCATCTATGCATGATTTGCGAGAGCAGATGTCAAACCTGCATGACTGAGGACATGACCCTGACGGATGAATTGTTGGACATGTTGCTTGCAAGTCAGCCACAAACATAGGTTTGTTGATTTGAATTCGTAACATTTTATTTATCAGACACTTAAAATTTGTAATTGTAAATGAATTTTCATTTATAGATCAATTTAAATTGATACAAACAATATGCATTTTAGGATGTAGCAACGGGTGTTAATACACCATCTGATATTCCTCCTGCAATTATTGCAACTGCAACTTCGACACTTGGGGTATAAAATTTGCAACATGTTAAAATAGAATAGAACTTTGAATTCAAAAAAAATTATAAGATATACTAACTCTCTTTAATGCTTGACAATTTTTTGTTTTGTAGGTGTTGACAGGGGACCAAATGTCCCAGATTGATGATGTCACTCTCTTAGTGATCGATTTTGGCCTACAAAGCTACGCAGTATCATATTTTGTACACCTTATTTTATGTATTCCTTTGATGGAATAAGCAAGTCATTTAATTTTAGGTTTGTTAAATTATGTTTAATATTATGTACTAATATCTCTTGTGTTAATTTTATTTGTTTTAGGGTACCCCCTCTGTGTCTAGGCCTCATCCTCAGTGAAAGAAATCCTTGACGATGCCTAAACATGGGAAGCAGGTAATTCAACACATTTTTAAATGTACAATTGTTTGAAAAGGTTGTTATTGTCTTAGTTGGAATTGGTAGATTGATTAGTGTTTTTGGTCTATTTTATATACAATAGCCATTGGGCTTTGTAGATTTATTGAATGCACTTGATACACCCGAGGATCGAGAGAGGGAAGAGGTATGTATCTCTACTTTATTTTCTTGATTTGATGATTATATGCACGTGTACATGTGAACTTGTGGTAAATTATAATCTTATATTTTTTTATATAGGAAATATCCATAGCTACTTCATCAATGGTGAGCCCTCCTCCGTGTACTAGAGAAGCATCTCAGGCTTCGATACACCTTTGTTTTATATATTGCATTAATTGTATTTAACCTACAATACTTATCATTATATTAATTGTATTTAATCTTTAATCATTTTTTGTATAGGTAATAGCCACAATTGATCCAACAATGACAAGCACTCCTCACACTACTGGAGAATCATCTAAGGCTCCAATACACTTGTGTTCTCTATATTAGAGATTTTTAGTGTTTTTTATTTATATATGTTAGTACATTGTATTAATTTTATTTAATCTACAATAGGCCCCTTCGCAGTTCACCCATAACTTAGATTCTTTCAACTTTGTGTTCAAGAAGACTCCTAAGACTGACAAGGAGAAGAGAAAGAAGACAGTAGATCCTAGATCAACAGATGAGGTAATCTACATTTCAACTGCAAAGAAATTATGGTTAAATGCATAGTGTCATGCCTATGAAGTGTGATACCTGTGATACCTATAGCTGCAACACAAAACACTCAATAGATCATTACAAGCATGACTAATGAATTTAAAGCAAAGAAAGATAAAACCATAGCTAAGCAATCTATCACCTCCTAGTAAATGCGAGTATGAATTTTGCTCTCAGATCTGGTTAGACAAATTCTAGTGACTTGACTACACCTAGATGGAGGATTTAAATGGTAAATGGTGCATTTAAGCTAGCAACGATAATGATTAAGCTATATGATTCCATGATTATGCTAGAAAATTTGCTAAAATGATGCAATTAAGCTATGATAACAATGCTCAAATGATAAACTAAGATTGCATATGCTTATAGTAACAATGCCTAAAATGCAAATGACATGGGATCATTATTGCTCCAAAATGGGGTATATTTATAGGATTTCCAAGGCTAGAGGTGAGGTGGCAGGAATCAATGGTCAAGATTAAGTCCGAAGATATCACTGGTGAAATTGGAGGAGGTTGGCAAAGAGGTTGGATGAAAGGGAACATGTGTCATCTTTATGGTGACAAGTGTCAAGAGGCTTCTAGAAGAGGTTGGATGAAAGGGAAAATTTGTCATCTCTATGGTGACAAGTGTCAAGAGGCTTCTAGAAGAGGGGACGTGTGGCCCAAGAATCCCATGTCTCAACGAGAGAGTATCCACACCATAGGAGATTAGGATAAGGAGGTTAGGATGTGCAAGCTAAGGTAGGTTTAATTAAACCTAGGGTTAGATGGAATGGGTTAGGTCAAGTGGTTAGAAGTTAGGAGGCATGTGGGTAATTTGAATTTAAAATTCAAATAAGACTAATTAATTCTCAACAGCTCATAAATTGATTTGTTTTAATTAATTAGGAGATTAGAAGAAATGAATTTGATGGGTAAGAATTAATTAATCAAAGGGGATTATTGAAATGAAACTATTAAATAAATCCTTAAATTTATTAATAAGTAGATGAAAAGGGAGGATTTAATAAAATTCTTGATGAATTCAATTAAATTGGGGAAGGGGATTAATTAAATAATTGCTTATTTAATTAATTATCTTCAGGCCATTTTTAGGAGTATACATTTTGCCCCTCTTTGAAGCGAGGTGTGATGACATGTTGATTCAAAGAATAATCTCATTTTGATGACGATATTGGTTTGATAGGATGCCCCAGATCTTGATTGCTAAATTGCGGTATGATCATGCCCCCTCAGGAGATCAATTGAGATAATTGATCTTTGTAGTTTTGTGACTTTTTGTGAAATTGATATCCCGATTAGAAATGATTTGATTTTTGCAATTGTGTTTGATGAAAATACAAGTTCTACAATCATGGTGATGTGGTTCTTGATTATTGATAAAGCTTGATTGGTTAGATTGATAAGATCGAGATTTCATTTGGTTTTAGGAGTGATACCTCCTGTATAAGACAAAGATGGTCAAAGCATCTGGTTTCAGGAAAGATATATCATGTATAAGACATAGATCATAATGCCTGGTTTCAGAAAGGATACATCCTGTATAAGACATGATAGAGTTGATTAGGTTTGATTAATTGATTGAATTGATAAGGTTGATTAGATAAAGAACTGACAGTTTGTTGATATCAAGTTGCAGAAAAATTCGGATATGCTTATGTTGATTCTGTTGAGAGGGTAGCATAAGATTTTTGTTGGGTCGACAATATCTGGAGAGATATGAGTCATTAGTCTGATTGCATATACACTTGTGATGATACCTTGATGATTCCTACGTTAGATTTAACCTTGGATAAAAGGAGCATGCGGGTTCCCATGCAAGAATGAAATGCAAGCTAAAATGCAAAGCTACGATTGGATCAATCACTAGATTATTACGTTTTTGTCATCATTGAGCTTTTGAAATGTGGGAAGTGAGTGCAAACATTGATGGTATAATTGAACCATGATGACCTACGCACTTTTTTCTGGATTTTGATATAGCAAGTTAGCACAAGCATCGAGGTATAATTGAACAGAGATGACCTGAGTGTTGCTTGCGTAATACGGGCAATATTAATCATTTCAATACGTAAATTAGAAATGTCTTCAATGATACTCTTATGATCATGTCCCAAGACAAATTTGCACATATTAATGATTAATTTTTCAGACAGCAGACAAGAAAAATGTCATGTTCCTTGTTCCTCTAGTCAAAGACATCTTGGAGTCACTCAGAAATCATGATAGCGAAAATCAATATAGAAAAGTTGAACAATCATGTTAAAATCATTACCCCAAAAGATATTATCCACTGAAAAGTGTGTAATGTGCTTAGATTGACTTTGTGATAGCTTTATAGTTGATAGTTTGATCTTGTGTTCATTGTTGGATGTGTCTCAGTTTTGATGAATACTAAGAGGGGGGGTGAATTAGTATACCAAAAAATACTGAACTCAAACTCTTAAACAGTTTAGTAGATAACCGGTATAACAGATTCGCTAACAAATCGGTTAAGAGATATGCAAACCAAACAACAAATAAAGCATTCACCCACAAGAGCACAATCACCATAACACAAGATGTTTGACATGGAAACCCAAATGGGAAAAACCACGATGAGCAAAAACTCACAAGTAACTATCTACAGAATAGAAACTAGATCGGTTAAGGTCATACAATGTTCTTCACTAGAATAGATCCTGTTAGGAATCTAGATCTCTGTTAGGAGATAAGTCCTATTAAAGACTACCTTGTGAGAGGATTTCAGATCCACTATTGTCAACCACCTTGTTAGAGGATATACAAAGGCTTTGCTAAGCCTGCCCAGTTAAGGGTTTCAGACTTGTCGAAGATGTGAGTAATCAACAAGTGAGTGATCTATCTAATAGCACAATATGCTTGGTTAAATCCTTGATAGCTCACTATTAATGCATTTCAACATTACTTCAGTCTTCAATATCTCCACACTCTAACTCTTCACACAGATCTTTCTTTTCTATGATCGCACATACAAAAACCCTCAACAACAACTCATACATAAACCCTAGACATGATGTCCTTATAAAGGAGTTTGTTTTCATGTCGGTCCAATAGGATTGGATTACAAGTTCCTAGGTTTAGTGCATCTAGACACAATTGGTAACACGACACAAAATCACCCCCAAAGAGTCGGTGGATGATAACTCATCACAGAAATACCGGTTGGTAACTCATCACAGAGTAATACCGGTTGGTAACTCATCACAGAGTAATACCAGTTCATACAATTTATCAATTACCGGTTGTCTAAATGAAGACTGGTAAATCAAAGGGTTAACTATTGCTTTGTTCTTTCGTACTGCTTGAGATCCTCAAACCGCTTGGGGTCTCCATACCACTTGGGTCTTCAATCATTCTGTAACTAGTAGACATCTTCTGCAAAACACTGGTAGTCTAAAGACTATAATACATAATACCAGTTGGAACAATTACCAGTTGAGCATAACTCACACATCAAGAAAGTGTACACAAAGAAAGTGTGTGTCCATCAATGACAATCATAACATCATCAAAAATGCCAAAAATCTCCCCCTTTGGCATTGATGGCAACACTTAGGAAAATTTTGACATCTAAGTGTTTTACAACAAAAAATTGCCAGAATCAAAATTACTCCCCCTAAGCATATACACAATCCCTTTTGCAGAAATGACAATGTATACTACTTGCTTATAAAGGTAAAATGAAAGTATACACAACATTCATCAAAATTTTAAGTACTACTCCCCCTTTGCCAACAATGACAAAGTGATGCAGAATAATTCCTGTGTCTCATTATCATTAAAAAGAAATGAGTAAATGTTTATGACAGTAAGGAATGAAACTTATCAAAAATAGATTTAAAATCCTTCATAAATGTTTTCATGGCTAATGACCATGTCTCAAGTAATGAGGTAGCCACCTCACTTTCCGTCTGCATAAAAGATACCTGTTCTTCCATGGCATCAATTGTGCTCATCTCTTGAGTGACTGTTAATGCTTCCATATTGAGAAAGCAATTCTGAAGTATTTGCAGTCTGGTTAATAAGACCAGTTGAAGCTCCTACAAATCTCTTGTCCGATTGCTAATCTCCAATTCTATCCTGGCAGACTGAAGCTGATACCGGTGAAGAGTTTGCCCATATGTAGTGAAAGAATCATATGGTGTCTTAAAGTTACTTATGTATGCCTGCAAATCAGATTGCAGTTTATCCTTTTGTGCAAGCACATCATCACAAAATAGATGGGGTTGGCTTATTTTTCTCAATAGTAGTTTTCCCTCATCCATAGCATTTCTTATATCCTTCTGTTGTTTTTGAAGTTGAAACCGAAGCTCATTCAGTTTCTTTACTAAGGCTGTCTTTAGTGCCTTTTGATGCTTTTTCTGTGCATTAGCTTCAACAACTTCTTCCAGGCATTGTACCTGGTCCTCTACAACTGTACATAGAAGTTTTAGTTTGGTCAGAGAGGAATCGGTACCGGGGAGGTTGGTACTTGGAATCAAACTGGTAAGGGTGTCAATCGTAGTTTAAATGACATCCTATTCCTTTTTCCTCCTCAATGTTTCCAGTCTTTCTTGTGCAAGCTTTATGCTTTGTAGCAACTCCGATTCATCTGCAGATTGGAGATCAATAGGACTGGTGATGTCAACTGGTTTGGCTTGACCACTGGTTGCCTTTGGAGTCTCCGCTTGTTTGCTCTTTTCTGCTTCCTTCTTCTCTTCGGCTCTTTTCTTTTCCTCTTCTTTCTCCTTTTTCTCTTCTTCTTTCTTTTTCTTCTCTTCCTCTTTCTTTCTTTCTTCTTCCTTCCTCTTCTCCTCTTCTCCTCTTCTTTCTACTTATCCTCTTCTTTCCTCTTCTCTTCTTCTTTCCGCTTCTCCTCTTCTTTCTGATTCTCCTCTTCTTTCCTCCTCTTCTTCTCTCTTTTTCTCTTCCTCTTTCTTCTTCTCCTCTTCTTTCATCTTCTCTTCCTCTTGTTTCCTCTTCTCTTCCTCTTGTTTCCTCTTCTCTTCATCTTGTTTCCTATTCTCTTCGACTTGTTTCCTTTTCTCTTCCTCTTTATTAGCCTTTTCCTTGTCCTGTTTCTTCTTTTCTGTGTCCGGAGTGACATCTTCACCATCCAGTGCATCTACATCAATAGTGTCCACCTATTCTGTAGCTTGTTCTCCCTCACCAACAAATGCCTCATCTGGTTTTCTGGTTTTCTAGTTTCCGGTTCTTGTTCAACCTTTCTAATGGCTTCAACTACTTGGTGCATTTTTAGAGCGGCTTTGGCATGGAAGTGTGTGTCTTTCACCACTTCAGAGGTTTCGCCTTCTAGTAGCAAGAGTCTTCTTCTTCTCATGAAGAAAAGGCCTTTGTATCTACCCACAATTTCAAACAATTATGAGTTTGAAGCATTAGGGAAGTATTCTGCAAAATTCTTCTCTTTGATCTCCTGTTCTTTCTCAATGGCAATGCGCCACTTATTATCCAAAGAATTATTTAAAGAATTAGGGGTAGCCGATCTAATTTCAGATGGCGACTAGTCATTAACACATAAATAATTATTGAGTTCCTGCTCTACTTCTTCTTTCTCACTGTCAGTGAAATCATCAAAACACTCCTTCAAATCATCAAGCAATTTTCGTCTAATATTCTTGATAGTCCTCTGACAATGTGTCATCACCTTATAAGAAGAGATGTCAATATTTACCAGTGTAGACGATGCAGGTGCATTACCAGTAGTTTTTTCTTTCTTGCTTGTTTGCCTAGTCTTCTTAGGCCGCACTTCCGGTTCAATATTCTCAGACTCTAGTGAGTGGCTTTTGGTCTTTCGCTTCCTTTCAAAAACTTTAGCAGGAGCAACTTCCGGTTTCTTCTTGGCAGGTGACCGCTTGGTCACTTTAGGACTTGCTGATGTAACCGGTGTCGATACTGCTAGTACTGCCTTGACCTTTTTCATTGTAGGGTTTTCAACCAATGTGATCCTCTCTAAGTAGGTGTCGATCTTCTTTTTCTTGGCATAAAGAGGCGAGGCAAGCAGGGTAGAGGCATACCCATCTAACATGTCATACATCACCTCATACCCCATAGGTTCTACTTCTTCCTATCTCGGTTCTACTGCTTCCATTATGCACTCATCTACTTTAATGGTAAAGTAGATGTCCTCTTCATATTTCTTAAAAATATCCCCAGATATCCTCATCCTTTGGCTCATCTTCCGCTTGAATTCATCAAAATATTTATTCAAGACCTCAGAATATTCGGTTCCCACCGATTGGAGACTTTCCCTAATTTGTTTAGTGACCGGTTGGTCAACAGACCATTGAATATCACTAACTCCCAGAAAATATCCTTGAAAGTAGAAAAATAGGCCGACCAGAAGTTGTCCAAATTTGAACCTTAGAGCACTGTCCTGTTTGATGGACTTCAGGTTTAATAGAAGTTGTTTCTGCATACAGGTACATAAATCAAATGAGGCATCCTCCTTGATCATTCTGTAGGTGGCATTCATCGCAACAAAAGAGATAAAGTTTATTTTGCTGGCATAAAACGTCCAGTATCCAATCACCATGCAAGCATACTTGACCAAATCATCTTTGATGGTGTTGATAGTCATTCCCTGTTGGTCGCTCAGAGAACCAGTGAGCTTAGTCATTTCATTCTTGATGACCTTCCTTCGGGTTGGCACCTCACCAATGTTGCAGAAACCGATGACATCATGAATTGCTTCAGGTGTAATGTCATGTGTCCTCTCGAGATACATCTTGTTGCCATGCACTCTGGTCAGGATGATGCGGATGTGTTCTTTCATGAACTCTTCAAGAAAGTAAACCACATTGTGAAGTTTCTTCCTCTCCAGGATGCTGTATTCTAGTTTGATCTTCTTGTCATCCCCACAAAACATACCTAGCTAGGAGTGAATCGCTAGGGATCCTAGGTCTTCCAATTTATAGTCAATGTACCCTAAAATATCTCCTTCGACAATGACTCCGACAGGTATTTGAGACAGGGCATTGTATTTCATTTTTCTTTGAATTAATTCAGCTGAGTCCATAGGTACACTAGAACTGGAGTGTGATGCAGTGTTGGCATTATGTGAACTGGTATGAGAACCAGTATGTGGACATAATGACATTGTATGTTGTCATTGATGTCAATATGATGAAGAGATGAAGAACCAGTATAACACTGTGAACTGACATTCACTGTGAACCGACATTTGTGCCAAAGTGAAGCGGTGTGTTTGTTTAAAGATGAACTGGAATAAGGTTATGGGAACCAGTACATGGAAGTAGTGTATGACTACCGGTTGGTGGTCTCAACTTCAGGGTTTCCAGTTTGAGTGCTTCAAGCCTGTGTGGCTCAACCGGTGACTTTCTGTGATGAGTTAGCATGGTAACAATGAATAGATTGTGTTGCCATGTAATCTTTGTGCGCTTGAAGGATCTTGCATGAAGGAGACTGTTCCTATCTACCTCAGGAATGTGGGAAGTCTGTAAACGGTGATAACGTGTGATGGGTTATCAGCCGCCATGAATCGGTGGAAAACGAATGATGGAGAATGTCTTGAGATTGGATCAAGACTATTACATTTAATGTTGTATGCTCAACGGTTAGGATTGAACCATTTGAATTCCTTAACCTAACAGGTTTAGGGTTTAGGGTTAATGCTACCGACCTATTTGTTGTTCTATAAGGTCGATGTTGTGATTCTTCCATAGGTTGTTGGCAAAATTTGTGTGTGTGTATCTAAGAGAAGAGATACGTGATTCTTGCTAGACCAAAGGAGAGAAGTCATATCTGTAGAGTGTAAGTGCAGAAGGTGAAGAGGAGCTTAAGCGGATCTACATTGGCATTGAGTGCTATTATCAAGTCATTGATATACCTGTTGATCTTTAACCACCTCAACAGTTGTGAAATCCCCTAATAGGGTAGCCTTAACTAGCTTGTTGAAAATCCTTTAACAGGGTAACTCGAAGCTACTGAGTCATTGATATCCTTTAGCTATTGATTTTTTGAAATCCTCTAACAAGGTAACCTTTAACAAGGTTTAACCCTTAACCGGGTGATCCCTAACAAGATCGGTTCCTAATAGAACCTATTGTATCTGTCTTTAACCGGACAAGGCTCCTAACAGAGTGGACTTCTAAAGAGTTCAAAAAGCATCTTGTGGGTATTCATCCCCACCGTGGTTTTTCCCAGTTGGGTTTCCACGTGAAAAATATGTGTGTCAAGTGTGATGTTTTCTTCATGTGATGATTATGATTGTTTTCTGTTAAGCGGTGATGCATGTTGATCTTGTAGTAATATGAAGATCTGATGATAGATTACCTATTCATGCATGAGGGTGAAATGGTAGTATAGTATTGAGCTAAGAGGAAAGATAAGTGATTAACTGGTTTATGATTGTTTTAGTTGTTCTGAGTTTTATCGGTTGCACTCTGTTTCAAACTGGTGTCATTGTTTATCAGTCATTTGAAGTATCTGCTATCAAACTGGTTTAGGACTGTATTTTTGTCTGTACTGATTCACCCCCCCCTCTTAGTACCGGTTTGGTACTAGTTGTTTATTATTAAGTTATCATGCAAAAGCCATGATTAATTGATAAACAAGAATTTCGAGAAATACCTTCACAATTTTGAATTTTAGGGTTTGCCAAATGTAGCTCACACCACACCACTTCGGTTGCTTGATTACCGCTTGGTGTTCTTCACTTGATTGATTGTAAATATCTCTGGATTCTTTTGCAAGATTTGAAAATCTCTCTAAATCGCAAGTCGAATCACCTTTTGTCGCTCTTCTCTTGGAAATTTCTTCGCTCGTAAACTGGTAAGTGAAAATGACGTTGAAAAATCCCTTTTAAACAAATTCTCACTTACCATAATAAATGCATCACCGTTAGGGCATAGACCCTAATTTTTCCTTTTACCACTTCCAGTCTTCTGCCGATTGATAGGTAACATATACCGGTTAAAGTCTTTACCAATATAAACGGGGGGTTTGAAATATTTCACCGATTTGGTCCCCCTAAGCTTTTATGAAGCTTAGTTTGCTGGTTCAGAGACTTCCACACTAGGTGCAAAAATCGGTTCATCCTGTGACACTTCTTCAGATTTCTTTTTCCAAGTTTTCAACATCAATCTTCCCTTCTGGATTGACCGGTATATCATCAGATAGGTTCTTTCTCATTTTGTAAGTTCTAGTAGTGTGTCCCGGTTTGTTGCAGTGGTAGCATACCATTCCAGGTGTTCTCCATGGTCCATTATTCATACTACCATTCTTCCTTCTCCATGTTGCAGCAGTGTGACTGCTACCATGATAGATCATATAGTTTTTTCTCCAACTGGTTGTTGCTTGATAACCGCCTGACCAATAGGTAGTGTACCGATTGGGATTCTGGTTCACAGAGGGTTCCGAAAAAACTCCTTGACTCCTTTGAGGATATCTCCTAGTGTTGTGCACTACAGACCTGCATTCAAATGCTCTATGCCCAAACTTTTTGCATGCATAACAGTTTCCATTGAATCCATTGGATCTAGGCTTATTGTTTAGAAAATAAGGAAAATTGTTGTAGGCCTTGCTTCTACACACATTAGTAGTATGTCCTTTGAGACAATTAAAGCAAATGGGTTTGAACTTTTGCTTACCTTTATCCTTTGATGTTGGTTGCTTCTTTGATGCTACATCTTTTGTTCCAGAGGTCTCATCTTCCTCATAACCGGAGAAGCCAAGTCCAGTGGTATTCTTAACCGGTTTTGTCGATTCAAGCTTTTTCTCTAGCTTAGTAGCACTCTGATTGAATTTGGCAAGTATCTCCTTTGTCTCAGTAAGTTCTTTGGAAATAGAATCATTGGATTCCTTCAAGTTTGCATTCTCATAAATAGCCATGTTTAGTTCACCTTGCATTTCTTCTTTCTGCACTTTACTTTCTTGGAGATGAGTGGTAAGGGTACTAATTTCTTGTTTCAGCTTGGAGATCTCATGATCTTTCTCTTTTACTAGATCTTCAACTTTCCTTCTGTTCTCAAGCTCTTGACACATTTTGATAGTCAGTCCTTCCAACTCCTTTCTCAGGTTGGCATTAGATTCATTCAATTTTTCAACTTCTTCAACTAGGGCTTCCATGTCCGCTTCATCAGAAGAGCTATTTTTAGTAAGTTCCATCAGTTTCTCAACATCCTCTCTTCTTTTGGCCAGAGACGCTTTATACTTGACGTTGAGTTCATCATAGGCTCTCTTAGTCTGAGTGAGATGATGAGTAAGTTCCCTCACAGTGTATTCTCCCATATCTCCTTCCAAGTGGTTAGACTTATAGAAAGGGAGGCTCTGATACCAATTGATGAATACTAAGAGGGGGGGTGAATTAGTATACCAAAAAATACTGAACTCAAACTCTTAAATAGTTTAGCAGATAATCGGTATAACAGATTCACTAACAAACCGGTTAAGAGATATGCAAACCAGACAATAAATAAAGCATTCACCCACAAAAGCACAATCACCATAACACAAGATGTTTGACATGGAAACCCAAATAGGAAAAACCATGGTGAGCAAAAACTCACAAGTAAGTATCTGCAAAATAGAAACCAGACCGATTAAGGTCATACAATGTTCTTCACCAGAACAAATCCTGTAAGGAATCTAGATCTCTATTAGGAGATAAGTCCTATTAAAGACTACCTTGTGAGAGGATTTCAGATCCACAGTTGTGAACCACCTTGTTAGAGGATTTACAAAGGCTTTTCTAAGCCTGCCCAGTTAAGGGTTTTAGACTTATCGAAGATGTGAGTAATCAACAAGTGAGTGATCTAGCTAATAGCACAGTATGCTTGGTTAGATCCTTGATAGCTCACTGTTACTGCATTTCAACATTACTTCAGTCTTCAATATCTCCACACTCTAACTCTTCACATAGATCTTTCCTTTCTATGATCGCACATACCAAAACCCTCAACAACAACTCATACATAAACCCTAGACATGATGTTCTTATAAAGGAGTCTGTTTTCATGTCGGTCCAATAGGATTAGATTACAAGTTCCTAGGTTCAGTGCATCTAGACACAATTGGTAACATGGCACAAAATCACCACCAAAGAGTCAGTGGATGATAACTCATCACTAAAATACTAGTTGGTAACTCATCACAGAGTAATACCGGTTGGTAACTCATCACAGAGTAATACCGGTTCATACAATTTACCGATTACCGGTTGTCTAAATGAAGACTAGTAAATCAGAGTGTTAACTACTGCTTTGTTCTTTTGTACCACTTGAGATCCTCAAACCGCTTAGGGTCTCCATACCGCTTGGGTCTTCAGTCATTCTGTAACTGGTAGACATCTTCTACAAAACAGCGATAGTCTAAAGACTATAATACATAATACCGGTTGGAACAATTACTAGTTGAGCATAACTCATACATCAAGAAAGTGTACACAAAGCAAGTGTGTGTCCATCAATGACAATCATAACATCATCAAAAATGCCAACAAGTTTTTGCTTGATAAGAGTTGTCTAACTATTGTTCTACCTGTTTGATTAAGCTCAAAATGATCAAGAGTTTTCCCCCAACTAGGTGTAGGATTTTGCCCCAAGCCTAGAAACAAAGTTTATCATGATATACCTAATGATCCAAACCATGGCAAGAAGCCACCTGGGATGCCTGCATATGTACAAAGGCTTCATTATGATCAGTGCTAGTGGAAAATGAATGAATGCAAGAAGAAGGATGCATGAACTAATAGATGGAAGAGCTAGTGGACAAATAGCGCCTGTTTGCCAGGTTTTCACCGTTTGTTTTTATTGCACTTTTTCTCATATTTGATTTTTTTTGGATTTTCTGCTTTTTCAGACAAAACTTTTTCAGATGCACGCTATTGATAGGTTTCTCGAGCTGATCTCCATCCTATCTTGATAGCTGATATGCTCCTGATCCAAATATTGTTGTGACCACAAATGGACCTAACCAGTTTGGTTCAAACTTTCCTTTCTTTTCTCTATCTGTCTGGTTGCATGGATTTTCTTTTGGTACTACTTCTCCTACTTGAAAGATTTGTGGTTTGATCTTATGATTATAACTTTGACACATTCTTTGTTGATATACCTTCAAATGATCAAAGGCATTTTTTCTTCGTTCATGGATTAATTCTAACTCTTGCAATCTGGATACTCTTTGTTCTTCATCAGGGATAAGACCTTTTAATGATAATCATAGAGAAGGTATCTCTACTTCTATCGGTAGTATTACTTCTAATCCATAAACAAGAGAGAAAGGTGTGGCACCTATTGGTGTGCAGATACTGGTACGGTAGGCCCATAGAGCAAGGTTTGATTGAATATGCCAATCTTTCCATCATCGTTCACTATCTTTTTGAGGATTTTCAGAATAGTTTTGTTAGATGCTTCTGCTTGCCCATTTCCCTATGGATAGTAGGGTGTGGAGAATCTATGCTGGATCTTGAATTTCTCACATAGCTCTTGTACATCCTGATTCTTGAATGGTTGCCCATTATCAACGATAATAGTCATTGGTATTCCATAGCGGCATATGATGTTTTTCAAGATAAATGCAACAATTTGTTTTCTTGTGATGTTTGTGAGAGGTGCTACCTCAATCCATTTTGTAAAATATTCAGTAGCTACAAGGATGAATTTGTGACCATTAGATGAAGAAGGATTTATCTTTCCTATTAGATCAAGACCCCATTGACAAAAAGGCCAATATGTTGCTAAAGCATGAAGTTCTTGTGTTGGTGCATGAATCAAATTCCCATGGATCTGACATTGTTTGCATGTTCTAGCTATCTAAAAAGAATCTCGTTCCATAGTCAACCAATAATAGCCCAAGCGTATGAGTTTTTTTGAAAGGGTAAGACCACTTGAATGTGTGCCACAAATTCCATTATGGACTTCATGTAAGGCCTTCTTAGATTCTTCTTGTTCGAGACATCTTAAAAGAGTATCGTCTAGTCCTTGTTTAAACAGGGTATCCATGATGAGAGTAAAATGGGAGGATTGGCGAATAAATTTTCTCTTTTGGTTCTTCGATAAGTTGGGAGGTAAAGTGTTATCTTTTAGGTATGTGTAAGTTTGGCCATAGCGTGAAGAATCATGCCCAACAAGGTGACAAATAGTTTGGGAATCAAGACAATTATGAGTAGGGTAAAACAACTCTTCCACCAGGAATTCATAACGCTGTTGATTTTCCTGTGTCTGAAGGAGAGAAGCAAGTGTAGCCATGGCATCTGCTGCTTTGTTGTCATTTCGTGGAATCTGCTGAAAAGTTATTTCAACAAAGTATTTCTTGATATCATCAACCATCTTTTTATAAGGCATCAATTTTTCATCCTTTGTTTGATAATCATCATTAATTTGATTTATGACGAGCTGAGAGTCTCCAAAGACTTGAAGTTGTGTAATGTTCCATTCTATATCCATTTTGATACCTGTAACCAAAGATTCATATTTTGTTGTATTGTTGGTGCATGGAAAGCTTAATTTGTATGCTTTTGGAATTGTACGACCTTGTGGTGTAATGAATAGAATACGTGCTCTTGATTTGTGCTGTGTATATGAACCATCAAAGTATAATTGCAATGTTTTTATGGTGACTGTCAGGATATCAACATCAAGAAACTCGATCTGTAAAGGATGATCATCTTGAAGTGGTGTCTCTGCTAGTTGGTCTGCAATGACATGTCCTTTTATAGCTTTTCTGTCAACATACTCAATATCAAACTCGCTCAGGATCATGATCCATTTTTCTAGTCATCATGTCAATGTTGCCTTGCTAAACAAATACTTCAATGGATCAATTTTAGCCATTAACTTGATGGAGTGAGATAGTAAATAGTGTCATAATTTTTGAGAAGCAACAACTACAAACAAGCATTCTTTTTCTATTGGTGAATAGTTGATCTCATATCCTACTAGTGTTCTGCTGATGTAGTAGATAACTTGTTCTTTTCCTTCATTATCCTGTTGTGCGAGCAAAACTCCTAATGATGCTTCAGTAGTTGATACATAGAGTAATAATGGTTTTCCTGGAATTGGTGACATTAGGACAGGTGGTTGCATAAGATATGCCTTGATCTTGTTGAATTTTTCCTCACCTTGATGGTCCCACTTTAAATTAACATGTTTGTGCAATAGATGAGTAAATGGTTGACATTTATCTGCTAGTTGAGAAAAAAATCTTCTGATTGATTGTAGTCTTCCCTGGAGAGATCTTAGTTGACTAATATTCTTGGGAGATGTCATTTCCATGATTGCTTTAACCTTAGCTAGATCTACTTCGATACCTCTAGCTGAAACAATGTATCCCAATAGCTTTCCTAAAGTTACACCAAAGGCATATTTTTTAGGGTTTAGCCGTAGCTTGTATTGTTCTAACCAGTCAAAGATCTTTTCCAGTATCTCTATATGTTCTTCTCTGATGTATGATTTAGCCAATATGTCATCCACATAGTCTTCCATGAATGTATGCATCATGTCATGAAATATAGTTGTCATAGCTCTTTGATATGTAGCACCGGCATTCTTTAGTCCAAAAGGCATGATGTTCCAATAGAAAGTACCCCATGGACATGTGAAAGAAGTCTTTTCTTGATCTTCAGGTGCTATTTTGATCTGATTGTATCTAGAGAAACCATCCATTAAAGAAAACATGGAGTGTCCCGTAGTTAAATCTACAATGATGTTGATGTTAGGCAAAGGAAACCATCCTTTGGACATGTGTTATTAAGATCTCTGAAGTCTATGCATATTCTGATGCTTTTATCTGGTTTTGAAACATGAACGATGTTGGATACCCATTGAGGATAAGCTACAGGTTTGATGTATCTGACATCCAATAATTTCTTTAGTTCTACCTTGACCAGAAGAACAATATGAGGATGCATCTTTCATAACTTTGGTTTGGCTCTTGGACTAACATTTAAGTGATGCATAATAAGCTCTGGTTCTAACCCTGGCATGTCTTCATATGACCAGGCAAAATTGATTTTTCGGCGTTTGAAGAATTCCACATATTGTTACATTTCTTGCTCAGACAAAGAAGTTGTTGGATGAAGAATCTTCGGTTGCTCTGGTGTGCCAATGTTAACTGCCTCTGTTGGTTCGATCAAAATGGATGACCTTTCTTGATAGTGCTTAGGTAAAGTGTCAAATCTCCCATCTTCTGGTGCCTCAAGGAGGTTTTCACCATTAGATGCATCCTTTGTTTTTACTTTTTCCCGATCTAATGTTGCCAAGAAATGGTTTTCAGCATTATACTTGATATTTTTTTCTTTATTTTCACTTTTGCGACTAGGAGATTTGGCACTCACTTGACTGAAAGATGCATTGCTGAAATTCCTGGTGAAATTTATTACGGGTTCGATTGCATTAAGCTATACAGATATGGCATGGTCATTTGGAAAGGTATCAATGGCAATATGTCCTTCATTTTCCCAATCAATAAGCTCAGGGTGGAGTAGAGGTAAGGGATCTTCAGGTTGGGATGTTTTGAGGATATCAAGGGTCATGATATGTATCAAAGTTATCAATATGTATGTCGATGTCTAGAACGGTACTATCATTAGAATGTCCTCACCTAAGAAACTCCTGATCATCCTCGGTTAAGTCCAAGTTAGCCGAATGTGATTCTAATTCAAGTGAACTAGTTCCTAACATTTTTCCTGCATACGTGTGAAGTACATTGACTCCTACATCTCCTTCAAAGAAATTTTCTTCAGCTGATTCTTCAGAGTGATAGGAATCCCATTCCTATTCATTAGAATCTGTATCACTTGCAGCCTCCAATCTACAGATTTGGTCATATAGCATTTCTTCTGCTTTTCTGGCTATGTTTTTTCTTCTTTCATATTCAACCTCTTCAGGACTGAGATTGAGTTCTATCAATCTTGCTATGAGCTCTCCTGGATTAGTATTAGGTTCATCTTTGTTTTGATTGAGATTTAATGCTTCTTGAGAGGTGATTTTAGTTTGTTTCTCTTGTTGATTTGAATCTTTCATCTTTTTCCATGTTGTGTTTTCTTGTGCTTGTTGCTTAGCTGATTTTTCTTTCCTTGCAATTGCCAGTTGTTCTTGTCTATTTTCATATTCCTCTTATTGTTGACTAAAAGATGCATTTTCTGGTAGAGTGACTTGTCCATACCCTAAGCCTGTTTTGTCAGTAGTCTGCTGAGTATGAGGCTAAATAGGTTCTGAGATACCTTCTTTTCTTTTTCCTATAGGATCTGTTCTGGTGTATCCCATGCTTTGAAGGATGTTAAATCCTTTTCCATATTTTTCTATAGGTATTCTGACATTGTTGACCTTTTGTTGAACTTCTTCATCTTTGTATAGCCACTATAGCACATCTTTGTCTTTTGTCTCCTCTGATAAGGTTCCAGCACTAATGAATGCTCCATCAAATATCGGAAGATGTTTCACAATTGGTTGTTGTTTAGAGTTTGATGGTTTCCAGAGGATTTAGGAGAAAGTGGTATTTGTGATATTGAATATTCTCTGTTCCCTCAATCTCTTAGCTGCATTTGTTCTTCCATACTTGATAAAATAGAAGCAAATGATTGTTCCTTGGATTGTGTGTTTGAAGATGTTGCCTCCCTATTATGAGGAACAATGACTCCTTGAATTGTTTTAAGATTACTACAATACTGAAATGGATCTGAATCTGCTGAGATCATGATTTCTTGCCCATTGTATTGAAATTTTAAGCACTGATGATATGTAGATGGAACAACTTGTATGCCATGATTCCAGGGTCTTCCCAAGAGTATGTTATATGATAAGTCTAAATCTAGAACTTGGCATGTTGTGTCTTTCTATAAAGGTCCCACTCTGATGGGTAACATCACAATTCCTCTAGAGGAACATTCTTCTTCATCATAGGATTTAATGGTGATCTTTTTTCGGGGATCAACTGCATCTTCTAAATAACCTAGAGCACAGATAAGACTCAAAGAGCAGATGTTTAAGCCATCTCCTCCATCTATCAGGACACATTTTACTCGCGTCTTATGAATGATAACTTCGATATGCAAGGGAGCAATATGGGGATTTTGTATGAACATGTCATCTTCTTCAATGAATGATAAGCAATGACGGGTTGTGAGGTATCCCACCATGGTTTGGAATTGATCGATATTAAGATCTTTGGATACTGTTGTATCGATTAATGCTCTTTCTAGAATTTATTTGTGTGCAGGTGAAAGCTTTAAGAGTTCTAAGATGGATATTTGTGCAGGTGTTTTCTATAATTGCTCCACTAGACTGTATTGTTTTGTTGTACTAGATGATGTGTTTGTTGTAGGACCCGAGAAAACAACTTTGGCTTTGCTTCTTGTGATAGCATGAGCAAGTTCTTGATTTTGTTTTTCTTTAACTACAATCACATTTACCACATTGTCATATGTATAAGCGTAGTTTACCATTGCCTCACCCTTATCATTATTTGTTGCTAATGATTCACCTTTCTCATATTTTGGAAGTAGAGTCTTAAAAGTTGTATGAGATTTATTTGTCGTATGTCCATCCACAATTATTACTCCATTATCATTCAAATCTTGTATGACATATTTCAACTTTTGATAATTATTCTGTTTGATGTCCCTTGTTTTGATGGAAATCGCAATAATGGTTATCATTTCACCAAGGTGGTTTTATTTGAGGTTCATAGTTCCTTTCTTCTGGCAAAGTAATCAATTTGTTTGTGAGAAGTGTCTTTATTGCTGACCCCAAGGGTTCACCAATGTTTGTAAATTGTCTTCGAAAGAAAGTTTTGATAGCTTCTTTTTGGTGATTGTTGTTTTGCTGAGCCACTGTTGAGTGAGTAGATAAATTAAAAACTGATTGCTTTGGTTTCATATTGTTGTTATCTACTATTCCATCGTTGACGATATTTTGATTTCTATTCCAAAACTTTGGCTTATCATTGTGATTGTTGTTATTGTTGTTGTTAGGAGGATGGACTTCTTATTTGTATATTTTTAATTTACCTTTCTTTATCATGGCTTCCTCCATTCTCATTCCATTATCAATCATTTTTTTGAAACTTTGATTTCCTTGCATTTTTAGATGATAGCTCATTTGATCATATAGGTTGTCGATGAATATGTCCATTTTTTTGTACTCTGGTATTGTACGAGGATACCATGAAGCTAACCATCTCCATCTCTATAAAAATGTCATGAACGGTTCTCCCCCCTTTTGTTTGGCATTACATAGGTCTAGCATTGTTACTTCATGTTGTATGTTGTAAGAGTATTGCGAAACATACTTATCCACCAACTCTGAAAATGATCTGATTCCAGGTAGAATTTTGGAGAACCATTCCATAGCTAGTCCAGTTAAGCTTTTTGGAAATAATCTCATTAAGTATGTATCCTCATGTGCAAACTCCATACTCATTGTGCAAAATTATCGTAGATGATCTTGAGGGTCAGTGCTTCCATCATATTTTTCGTATAGATGAGTTTCAAAACCTATAGGAAATGGTATCATGTTTAGGTTTCTATCGAATGGATAAGGACAGATTTCTTGAAGTGAGTATCTTCTAACATTTCCTCTTTGCATATCTTGAATTTGTGTTTGCAGTGTTTGTAGTTGTTGCGTGAGAGTTGTGATAGGATTATCAACATGATTTCTTCTCGCATAACCATGATTTTTCATTCTAGGAGGATCTGGATCTCTTCTTGTTTCATCTCTAGCCCTTCTTGTATCTTCATTGAATTGAATGTTATTCAAAATTTCTACTTCATCTCTTTTGGGTGTGTAAGTTTCTTCATTGGTTCTGGTATTACTGGGAATTGACATGTCATTCATTTTAAGACCAAAAATATCTTCATATTGTTCGTTATTAGGGGGAGGATCAGTTTTCTTTTGTGTCAATTTTTTTACATCAAAATCTTGGGGGGGTGTAGCACCAGATTTGGCTAACATTAGGAAATATTTTTCTTTTTCTTCCTCCAACAATTTGTGCATAAATTTATCGAATTGAGGATCTTTTTTTATGTCTCTGATATTTTGTTCTGTTATTTCTTCTTCAACTTGTATTTCATCTTCATGTTCCATGGTATAGTTGTTTCCAATGTTTCGCTTTCTGTCTCTGTGATTCTTTGTCTCTGAGCTCTAGTTAGAATGGGCATACATGTGTGTTAGATATTGTACTATAATTCGATTGTCCAAAAGTTATTTTGATAAGTGATCAATTGTCAATGTAAATGTGATAGTGCAATATGACATGAAAAGATGATTCAAGTGTTTAAAAGTTTGCAAGTTTTTCGATCTTCGGTTTAGGAGTACAATGATAATGATTTGATAAAAACCAAGTCTAGTAGGAACGATATATCCTATGATGTGGGACAAGATTATCCTGACCAAACGTTTCAGTTTTGTGATAAAGGGTGATAGATCCTAATGAGAAACTATGTTTGAGTGATCAGTTTACCAAAGAGGGTGATAATGCACTTTTGTTTAGATCTTGAACTTGTTGAGGGTGAGCACTCGAAAATCTTGAGGTGTTTATTTCTAAAATCTGATTTTGATAGCTGACAACTTGACCAAGCAAACCAAGAAGACAATTTAAGCACAAAATGACAGATAACCAATGTTTATGATTATTACAAATTGATCAAGCAAGAATGACAAATCCAAAAAAGGCATGCAAAAAGATCTCTGGACTGACAAATACAGAGACTCGTATGATAGAATATACATCCCCAAATGACAAGAGATATAAGACCATACGACAAGTCAGAAATTTCATGTAGAAAGCTCAGTTTCGTACGACATATCTTCCTGAACTGCACGATAAAACAGATCCCTCGTACGACAAACCTTAACAAGCCATATGATAAAATATTTTATGCTAACAGGCTCATACAACAAAAGATTAATCTCATACAACAAATCACCAACTCATACGACAGAGAACCTGACTTGTATGACAAATAACAGAGCAGAGATAAACAAAAAGTTTGTTTTGCTGAATTTTGATTAGTGAATTTTGATGTTTTGCTAATGTTTTCCAGTTTTAGATGTCTGATTTTTCAATTTAGGGATGAATACATAGCAAACAGATGATGTGATAAGTGACTCCAAGCATGCTAACCCCTAATGAAGTTGGCTGAGAAAGAAAACCTTTGCTTGCAAACTTAGGTACACACCCAATAGTTAATCAGAATATGGCTGCTGAGTCTCACGCAATGGATTCTCAATGCAGTATTATCCGACTCCAAATGCTAATGCGGTCATGATGTGGAAAGTGTCTTGGGAGAGTTACTATCTCTCTTACACAAAGATGATCACCCTTTCAGAGGTGAATCGGGTAGCTTCTAATTTAACCGGAACTAGTAAGGGATCAGTTTGGCGCATCGGGGTATAATACTCAATTAAGAGGTCTCCTAGCCTTCCAAACCAAGGTTTAATATACCCGAAAAGCTATTCTCGAGCATTGTCGTTGACTTGATTTTCATCAAATCACATTTATTTTATAGTGGGTTGGATTACTTGGCATTAGTCATTCCCACTTAGGTTGTTCCCCTCTCACCAGCCTTAATGGCTAAGAGTTATTAGCTCCTCAGGAGGGAAAACCCACTAAAGAAATGCACTAATGAAAGCAAAAGATGAGTCTAGCTTTCTGATCACCTAAGAAAGGTGAGAGCATACTCGCCTATCATCAAAAACACGAAATACATGATTGTTCATTTCCTTTAGCAAAATCAAGTGTGCCTAAAAAAGTCTTTAAGAAATACACAAATTTTTATTGAATTCTTTTAGGCAACCTATAAAATAGATCCATTAGTAGTCATTGATGTGTTTTGAATTAGGTCTTTGACTAGCGTATCTTCGACAATCATTCTATAGAAAAGAGTTAGGCTGCCAAAAATCTCACAAACAAGTCAGGGTTAGCATTAGTAAAGCTCGGATTAAAACCTAAAAACCCTAAAATGCAATTTATTTAAAAAAATAGAGGCAGAGACTCGTACAACATGATTTAATAGCTGATACAACAAAAATTTTAATCTTGTGTGAGAAAGGAAAGGAGCTCATATGACAGAGAAATGACCTGATACGAGTTAGGATCAAGTTTCATCCCAGTTCACAAAGAAGTTCGTACGAGCCAGTAAAGGAGCTCGTATGACATTCTGAACTAGACCCGACAAAGATGAATGTTGTTGAAGCTTGAGAGGCCAAAAAATGATGATTTCGGCCCCATGGTGGGCACCAAAATGTCGTTCCTGTGAAGTGTGATACATGTGATACCTACAGCTGCAACACAAAACACTCAATAGATCATTACAAGCATGGTTAATGAATTTAAAGCAAAGAAAGATAAAACCATAGCTAAGCGATCTATCGCTTCCTAGTAAATGCGAGTATGAATTTTGCTCTCAGATTTGGTTAGGCAAATTCCAGTGACTTGAATACACCCAGATGGAGGATTTTAATGGTAAATGATGCATTTAATCTAGCAACGATAATGATTAAGCTATATTATTCCATGATTATGCTAGAAAATATGTTAAAATGATGTAATTAAGCTATGATAACAATGCTCAAATGATAAACTAAGATTGGATATGCCTATAGTAACAATGCCTGAAATGCAAATGAGATGGGATTATTATTGCTCCCAAATGGGGTCTATTTATAGGATTTACAAGGCTAGGGGTGAGGTGGCAGGAATCAACGGTCAATATTAAGTCTGAAGATATCAATGGTGAAATTGGAGGAGGTTGGCAAAGAGGTTGGATGAAAGGGAACATGTGTCATCTCTATGGTGACAAGTGTCAAGAGGATTCTAGAAGAGGTTGGATGAAAGGGAACATTTGTCATCTCTATGGTGACAAGTGTCAAGAGGCTTCTAGAAGAGGGGACATGTGGCCCAAGGATGCCATGTGTCTCAAGAAGAGAGTATCCACACCATAGGAGGTTAGGATAAGGAGGTTAGCATGTACAAGCTAAGGTAGGTTTAATTAAACCTAGGGTTAGATATAATGGGTTAGGTTTAGAAGGGGTTAGGTTAAGTGGTTAGAAGTTAGGAGGCATGTGGGTAATGTGAATTTAAAATTCAAATAAGACTAATTAATTCTCAACAACTCATAAATTGATTTGTTTTAATTAATTAGGAGATTAGAAGAAATGAATTTGATGGGTAAGAATTAATTAATTAGAATTAATTAATCAAAGGGGTTATTGAAATGAACCTATTAAATAAATCCTTAGATTTATTAATAAGTAGATGAAAAGGGAGGGTTTAATCAAATTCTTGATGAATTCAATTAAATTGGGGAGGGGGATTAATTAAATAATTGCTTATTTAATTAATTATCTTCAGACCATTTTTCGGTGTATACACATAGTTATGTTAATAATTGTGAACTATTTTCTACAAAAGGATTCTAACTTGGCTTTTGAATTGTGGTTGTGCGGCCATCTAAAAATTTGTGTACTGCATCAAAGAGGATCAATATTTATGATCCACCACAACTATAGGATCATATAGTGTTAGTTGTTCTCATTGAATGAACAATACATGTAGATATATTCTACATTTTTATTGTATATCAATTTGGACATCACATATGCCACATTTTTGTAAAACTTGTATTGACTTGGCATATATGCCTTTTTGATATATATAAATATTGATATTTGATCCAATAAATGTGTATTGTGTTCATTATTATGCATTTTGTTGATATTGATAGGCATATTCGATACATACAGAATTTGTTCATTGTGTTGTTTACTATAAACAACCAAAATCTATGATATAAATCATTGCAATTGTGGAATATGATTTGATAAGCTTTGTAAAATATTTAATTAACCCTACAAAACTCCTTGTCTCAATCAAAATGAAATTCAATGATAATGGTCACATTTGATCCATGGTAATGATCACTGGATGCTTTTGAATCATTTTGTCAAATTTTGGTTTTTATCTTTTTTTCCATTTTTTTTATCTAAATAAGGTGATTTGGGACCATTAATGGTCATTTGAAGTCATTTGTGAAAGTTTGGGGTCATTTGGATAAAAGATGTAAAAGTTGCTCAGTTGTTGTCAAAGTTGTCAAAGTTTCATCATGAGCACAAACCAACATCATGAGTGCATCTCGGTCGATAGTTTTATGCTAGGCATGATCTTGTTGTACCTACCAATACGTCGGAACATCGAGAGCCATACCCTACCGACGCGATCTCTCAAGTGCCTTGAGTCCAAAAAATTGTCAAACTTTGACGAACTGTTTCTCGCAATCTAGGATGCATATGATCGATTTGTTTGAACCTATAGGGTCATGTGAGGCTCATCTACAATAATATATCTCAGTTTTTGATGACTCAAAGCCATTTTCAAATGGTAGTGCTTTTTCACCTACCACAAAAACTGTCAGTGGCATGCAATGCAAAGTTGCAAGATAGGCTAGATTTGATTCCATTCATCGTGGGCACAAATGAATATCATGAGTGCATCCAAGTTGGTAGTTTTATGCTAGGAATGCTCTTGTTATGCCTCCCAATGCACTAGAACGTTGAGAGCCATACCCTAACGATGTGATCTCTCAAGTGCCCTGAGTCCAAAAAATGGTCAAACTTTGATGAACTATTTCTTGCAATTTAGGATGTATATGATCGATTTGTTTGAACCTATAGGGTCACGTGAGGCTCATCTACAATGACCTATCTCTATTTTTTACGACTCTGAGCCCTTTTCAAATGGTAGCATTTTTTCACCTGCTACAAAAACCATCAGTGGAATGCAATGCAAAGTTTTTAAGACAGGCTAGATTTGATTTTGTTCATTGTGGGAAAAAACCAACATCATGAGCGCGCCCATGTGGGCAGGTTTACACTAGGAATGCTCCAATTATGCCTCCCAATGCATCAGAATGTCGAGAGTCATACCCTACCAACACAATCTCTCAACTGCCCTAAGTCCAAAAAATTGTCAAACTTTGACGGACCGTTTCTCACAATCTAGAATGCATATGATCAATCCCTTTGAACCTATAGGGTCATGTGAGGCTTGTCTATAATTACCTATCTCGGTTATCTTCCGGGTCATCCCAAAATGCTTGTTAGTTGTTTCTAATACTCAATATTACTTTATGGAGGTATATAGATGCTCATTAATACTAGGAAAAATATTGCTTGAAGAAGAAAATTGAAATGATTAATATCATAGAGTTTTTTTATCAATATCCCATAACTAAGTTACATATTTCAAACCCCTAAGGGAGGACTATTAAAGCACAAAATAAGTATGAAAAATGATCATGCCATATTATTATCATGGTATTACTTAGGAATCGTTATGAAAATAAAAATCAAGAGTTGTATCAAGGTGTGTGGGAAAAAGATGATCAAATAAAAAATATGGGGATCTTTCCATCAGTTTTGGAACAATCATAGACCAATATTACACCTATGATAGTTAACTATACAACATTTTCTAACGTTTTGGTAAAAAGTCTTTGAATCTTTTAGCATTAATGTTAAGAGGGTAACTGTATGTTATCATTACAAATTATTAAAACAAAATGCTAAATGGAGTGTAACTATATACTTAATTTTCATCAATTTCTAGGTTGTTTAAATTATTCAACACATGAGAGGATCCAAATAGAAAATCCATCAAGAAGTAAAAATAAAAAAATCAAATTTAGGAAGTCGTTTAGGCAACCAAATTGATAATGTTACAAATAAAATTAAATAATTTGTATACGAATGATACGAGTATAAAATAGATATATGTTATTTTATTATTATTTTTAATTATAGAGTTAAATTGAAGAATATGAATAGAAAAAGTTTTACAATTTTTTTTGCAAAACTACCATGAGATTATTATCACTATTGCTTTTATAATTTATTATCACTATCCTATTTTATAAATCCTAAATTAAAAAAAAATTTAAACCCATTTAATACGTTTTAGACAAAAAGAACAAGAAAAAATGATAGAGGTACATAGTTGGAGGAGATGCTTACATGGGTTTTTAGCTAAAGGAGGTGGCATGGTGCTAGTGTTGCTCAGAAGTGGGATCCCGTTTTCTTGTTCTCACTTTCAATTCGTAGTTAAAAAAAAATACACTTGCAGAATATGGGTACTTGTTATTTAGAAAATAGGTACTTGTTACCTACAAAATAGGTACTCGTTACTTACAAAATAGGTACCCATTTCGTATTGGACCCAAATGATAGCACATACCCATTCATGTCATTGTTTTTCAATGTTTTCTAATGTCGAGACTTTTATAAGTAATTCACTCAACTTCTTGTGGGTGCCCCTAGGAAAAATTATAGAAAGATTACCCAACTTGGAAATGCTTGATTTATATGAGACAAAAGTTTATCTTAATTAGTTTGAACATTATGAATATAATGTCTAAGTCAATTTCTTCCTTGAAATCCATCTATAACTTGGATGATAAAAAAATAACATACCAAACAAGAATTTATAAACTTAGGAAAAGTAATAAATATAGATTATCCTATTTATAAATTAAATGCCACTTAATCTAAATTACTCTGATACTATGTTAGATTTAATAATTAACTTGCCATAATAAACAGAATCATAAGAACAATTAATAACATTATGATGTATAGGTTAAAAAACAAGAGATGCATTGCATCAAGTTCCTATCTTTGTTGTAATTATTTGAATTAATTAAAAGGTTTATTATACGAATTTTAGCTTTAGATTAGAATTTTGGTTTTAGATTAGTTGTATCCCTTTGCATTCCTTGCAAAAGATAAAAGAAAAACACTTTTATTAGTCTTTAATGTGTATTGACCAATTATTAATTTGATGAAAATCTTTAGATTTACAACTACTAAAATTAAAGTTGAATACAACTTCATTAACAAGTTATATAAAGTATGTAGCTAACAATGCTCAACTACTAAATATATTGTAGAGGATTTCTTAGCCTCATCCTAAATTTTATCTAGAGAAAATGCAATATATGAAGCTTGGTACAAATTTAGAATACTTTTACTTTTCCAGTGTTCCACGGAAACACGTTTCCCCCTCCCGAGGTCCAAGTCCCCCCGTCCCCACAACTTTTACCTTTTGTCCCCCATATCCGAAGCTCATCCCTCTGTTCCCTCGTCTCCCCATCCCCAACAGCCATGGAACACTTATTTTCCGCTCTAAACAAGTGGTGGAGTGGAGGAAGTGCCCATTTGTTGTTCTAAAGGGTTCCAACATTCCTTCCATTATTATATCCCCAATACATCAATATCAAGTGAACAACAAATTCAAATCAAATATAAGTAAACATATTAGAACAATTGATATTTATTAAGATCAAACATAAATAGATTTTTAATACCTACAGAAATAAAGCATCTATGGAGGTTAAGAATCTGAAATCCCAACACCCTGGTGTTGAGATCTCTTTAGCAGTCACCCCAATTCTTGTCAAGTTACTCCATTCTAAATGTTATATTCCTACTATAATATTGATTGCATATTATTGTCTTATAATGATAAATAGTATTGTAAGATGTAGAAACAAACCTGTGAACCAAATCAAGGGCTTTTTTTTATTTCCTATGAAAATGTCAATCTATTTGAAGGTGTTCGACCAAGAAAATAAGTTTGGAAGTTCGTTATTTCCAAACCAACAACAGCTACATTAGTTTCCCACAATGTTCAGCATAGTGAGGACCCTATTTTGAACAGTTGGAGAACTCTCTGAACAAGTAAAAAAAACTGAGAAACAAAATGTATAGAATAGAATTTAAGAGAAAGAATAGCATAAGAATAGCTTGCCTAATAAAGATGGTTTGTAAGAGACTATATAAACTCGTTGTCTCATACATTGGGATGATGGTTTCCAATGCATTGTAGTGATACTTTAGTTTTAGTTAAGGCCTAATTAATTTCCTTAAGAATGTGTTTATGTTACCTATGGAATAGGAAAGGACTTCCATTGCAAAATATAATGTTTTTGAATTTTTAGCCAAAGCAGGCTTACTCTGAAACAATATGGTTTCCAATCAATATACCAAATTATTATTTGCAGATCAAAAATTGAATATTTACTTGTTTATAGTGGATGAAATAAGATTTTTTTAGATTGTCTATATTCTATATCTTGTGAATGAAATATCACATTTAATTTTCACGGTAAAATATGAAAATATTTATATATTTATAATAGATGAGGTAAGATTTTTCAAGATTTTCTGATTTTTATATCTTATCACATAAAACATCACATTTAATGTTTACAATAAAGTATGAAATTATTTAATTGTTTATACTGGATGAGATAAGATTTTTCTATATTTTTAATTTTACCATTTATTATTATTTCCAAGCAAAGAATTTAATATTTACTTGTTTATAGTGGATGAGATAAGATTTCTCAGATTTTTTATAGATTTTCTAATTTGTATATCTTGTCAACAAAACTTTACATTTCATGTTTACAGTAAAGTATGAAATAAATGCAAACTTTTAAAATATTAGTATCATAGATAAAAAGAAAAAATCAATTCCACAATGATCGTTTCTCATCTTAGCCAATAGAAAAAGAATAGATAATATTTTAAAAATTCTTAAATTGGAAAAATAATTTCCAACTATAAAGTTGTATCAATAATTTTTAAATTTTGTATTGTGATTAGTTTGTCACTTTAAAAAATTGCACACAATGGATGCATAAATATTCTTTAGGAACTAATACTGGAAGACATGAATTTTAAAATCTTCATATCTAAATTTAGTTAAAATATATATGCGAAAGGAAATAGTTATAATATATAGCCTTAAAACATTTTTCAAATCTTATGACAATAAGGATAGGGTGGAATACCATTATAATAAGGGATTAACCTTTGTGATGCTAAAATTGATGAGGGCAAAGAAAAATTAGAACCTCAAAAAAAGATGAAATCCCATCCTACTTTTAAAGTAATAAAAAGAAAATTGCCTAGGTAGAATTAATATAATAAGAATAAAAATATCATGAAAAAAATCTTATTATAAGATTGAATGGTCATTTTAGCCATGCTTTGAGCTCTTGGGCTTGGAGATAACTTTTGTTAATATCAAATATTGTTGGTTTTTTATTATTTTTCCTGTTTAACCATTAGTGGCACCCATTTCTAGCAATTTGGACTATCTCTATATGCTTTAGTTATTAAAGGGTTTATCTCTTTGTCAATGTTGTTTCTTAAGAAAATAGTTTGTGGCATATTTCTTCTAGGAGATGATTCACAACTTATTAATGGTCCTTCTGTGGATTACTCCTTCCTCACCCTAATTGGGGAAGAAGGAAATATTAAATAAGAATTGAAGTGCCTCAAGATGTTCTATTTTTATAAATGTTTCAAGACCCAGTGTTAAAAAAAAATCCTCTTCATCCCTTCCATCTTGGCTCTAGGGCTATGCTTGGAAGTAGATTGATTATGAGGTTTTTAAAATTTTAGGATAGTGCCATTTTTGTTTAAGATTCTTCCTCTTTATAAAGATATGTTATTTAAAGAGTTGAAAAAAAAAGTTGGCTTGTTGGATTACAAAGTTGCTTTCTTTGGTAGATGAATTATAGATCTAGTTCTAAGGTGGTTTCAAGTGCACATGACCAATATAAAAGAAGGAAACCTACTCAAGTGCATAGTAGTTTTTAGAGGAAAGGTTCAATCAAGAAATATGGTTTCTAGATGATCATCATCTAATTGATGTTTAATTTTACCACATAATTTGGAAGAGAATATAATATAATCATTGATAGGTTCATTTTGTCATTGGGTACTGATGCAGGAGCATTTGGCCTACCCGTGTTAGGATGGGGGGATCAAACCAAGGTAAGAATATCCATCACAACTTTTGTAGCCACATGGGTCTTTTGACCATTCAAAACTTGAAACAGTTTGCAACTTTAATGCGATGAGTAGTGGTTTAATGGGTTGTCAGGTAGGAGTCTTTGTTAACATTTTAAAAATGTGCTACATAAAGCCAATCTTTTATTCCTCCATTTTAAAAACTATGAAGACAAAGAGGCACAAAGGGAATGATCCCAACAGAGGAATCAACAAAGACATGGAGTAGTGGGGAGAAATTAAAGAGAAAGTGTGGGTGGCTACAAAGAGGTAGATCAATAAATACAATTAAAATTGACATAGAGAGAAATCAAAGGGCCTGCATAGTCAAAACTATTGTGGATGCCTTCACAAAAATGATATTGGCATGTGTAAGGTTGTTTTTGTTATCATTCCATAATGAAGCATCATCGATAGAAATATGAATTGGAGGAGTGTGAGAGGTTTTCTCATTATGAGTCACCGAAAGCATGGAGTAGAAAGATTCAGTTATAATCAGTGTTCCACGGGGACGCGTCTCCCCCTTTTTGGTCATGTCTCAGAGACGGGCACATCTCCGGGATGGGGGGATGTGGATGCAATGTCCCCCGCTGTCCCGCCATTGCCACCCAAGCACTGTCAGAGATGGGGAGACGTCTTCGTGTCTCTGTGTCTCCCAAAGAGACGTGGAGACATCTCCACATCTCCTTGGGAGATGTCTGGGCATCTCCCCATCCTTCAAGAGATGTGCAAATGTCTCTTGAGGAACGGGGAGATGCCCAAACATTGCCCGTCGCCCCCACATATATACAATGTTTAAAATTAAAATTTTAAAAATTATAAAAAATTTGAATTTTGGGGGGGTTAAGGGGTAACCCTAATTGGATGTGGGCCGATATAAAAATAACACCTGATGCCTTTATAAAATAATAAAAGTATTTTTGGCCCCTTGACCCCAACTTGGGGGCGTTGCCCCCAAACCCCCGTCGAAAAATATAGGGGGAAACTGTACTGATGGAACTAGGGAAAATTTAACCTCTAAGTCTGATTAGGCTCCATATAACAACATAATTATCATTGAAGAAATCTTGGTATTTAGATTTAGTGTTTTAAATTTCCTATAGTTTCATTTGAAATATAATTCTTATACTATTATACTGTCATACATTTTTTCAAGTACTATATGTATATGTATAACTATATCAGCACCACCACCACCCCCTCACTGCCATCCCCAAACTTAAGCCCTTAGTCCCCCCATCCTCGAAACCCATCCCCCCTATCCCCAATGCCAGTGGAACACTTGTTATAATTAATTAATCATATAATATTTTCCAAAGATATAGAAAAGTAGGTAGAACGTGGAAGGGCATGACAATGGAATATGAAATGCCTTGACTACAAATGTGAATGGATTGGTATATTTAAAATTTATAGGAGGTGGAAGGGTTGTGATTAAAGACAAGAGATGTGCATATGCGTGTGTGGGTGTTCTGGCGGATTAGATTAGAAAGAGCTATGTAGCATTGAACAAGAAGAGGCCAATCGAAGGCTATATTTTTGTACTTGATGATTTGATGAAAGGTTGTGTTTTATATGAAAATAGAGACTCTTTGTTTGTTTGAATTTGGTTTTGAGATTGTAGGCAAAGATTTGGTTTTCATAATGCTTCGGTGATATCAAAGCGGGAGTTTTCAATGTATAGGGAATAGCACCAACTAGAAGTAGTTTACACCAAGACTTGGGGCTCGAGAGAGTAGATTTCACTTGGGGAGGAATGTACAAGTTGTAAGAAGAAATTTTTGGAGGTTTTGAAGAGCTGAGGTTCATGTTATAATAAACAGATCACCAAAGGAGGCAATTTACAATAATGCTTGTGAACATTGAAGATTTCTTCAAGTGAAGAGAATGAGAAAGAAGAAGACTTACCAAAGGAAGTTGCAGTCATAGTGAGAGGTGATGAAGAAGATGTTGTAGCAGAAGACATAATTTTTTATGAAATTTATAATAAAGAATTTTAAATGGATTTGGTGGAATATGGATGTTGCATATTTGTATGTAGAAGTTGTAAAAAATTGTGCAGGTGAAACTTGGTGGAGGTAGTTGATTCATGGTGGATTGAAATCCATGAAAGAGGGGAAGAGTAGAGAGGATATTTGGTGAAGGAGGTTGGTTGATGGTGGGTTGGATTTTACAAAGGAAATAGAGATAGTAGAGAACGATTTGTAGAGGTGGATGATACATGGTGGATGCCAATCCATGAGAGGAGAAAAGAGTGATAAGTAAAGTTGCTAGAGGAGTGTGTTTGTTTTTCTGAGAAGAATCTAGAAGAAGAGGAAAGACAAATAGTTTCATATGCAACTATCACAATAATGGAGTTCCCTACATATTGTTCACAATCTCAAAGGGTGATTCTATCACTCAACTCAACTTTTGTGAGCAATATGCTCATAAAATTTCTACCATGTGCATCTGATGCAAGAGCATCATGCCTACCTGTGTTAGAATAAGAGAATCAAACTAGGGTAAGAGTATCCAATGTAGCTTTTTGTAGCCACGTGGGTCTTCTGACCATTCAAAACTTGAAATTGTTTGCAACTTTAATGCAATGAGAAGTGGGTCAATGGGCCATGAAATAAGATTCTTTATTAACATTTGAAAAATATGCTACATAAGGCCATCTTATACTCGTCCATTTTAAAAATCATGAAGATAATGAGGCATAAAGGAAATGGTCCCAATAGGTGAATTGACAGAGACATGGAGTAGTGGGGAGAAATTAAAGAGAAATTGTGTGTGGCTACAAAGCGGCTGAACAATAAATGTAATTAAAATTAGCATAGAGAGAAATCAAAGGGTTTGCACAATCAAAATAAGGGACACAATGCGTCAAGTTCCTACCAATAGTTAGAGATGAAAGTAGGGTATGTGCAAGATCATGAGGGGCCAAAAAAATGGCGATATGAAAAAAATTGCCTTCTCCACTCACCAAAAAACGCAAAAAAATCATGTTGAATTTTTTATTAGCTTGGATGTCAATACATCTAGCCATGGCAAAAGCCCAAGCAAATCAGATATCTAATACTAATGAAATATTATATTAATAAAATATATATTATATAATATATTATATATTATATATTATATAATATATAATATATTATATATTATATATTATTTAATATATTATATATTATATATTAATTAATATAAAATATATAATATATAATAGATCTCATATTATATGTCAAAAAAAAGGTTTAGGTATCAAATATTCAATTCCCGTGTGTATTTTTATACCCACTGAGACAGACCATGGGTCATTTTTCACCCACGGGTTATGCGAAACAACCAAATCCAATATCAAATTTTATCTGATATATGATTCCTTGGCATATTTTTGTGAAATCTCTAGTAGAGGTATGATTTTTTTGCAATTTAGTTTTCTTTTCATCGAATTTTTCCTTTTTTTAATTTGTTTTTTGATTTTTTTGATAGAAATTAGGTTTTTCCATTTCAAATACATTGTTCTTTGAAATTTGCTAATTAAATTCAAATTTTCAACTTCAATTAGGTAAAATGGGGGATAACAATGACAATCTTGAATAGCCACAAACGCCACAACTACCAAACCCTCTATTACCAAACACCCCCATCAATTCAAGATTTAATTGGTCAAAATTTGAATGAATTGAGGGTCATTGCAAATATTTACATTAGAATCCCTCATATAGCCCCAATGTTAGCTTCACTTAATGTCATAATAAACAATGTAGAAACCATCACCACAAAGCATAATTTTGTTCTTTTGTGGCGAGAGTCCATGAATAATAAATATGTGGATGGCTTGACCAATGATCAAGTGAAGGAGCTTGAGATATCCAAAACATATATTGCCACATTGTTTATTAATCTCTGTACTAGACAACCCATAGATGTAAGAAAACCAAAAATTTCCATCAAATAGTTTCAAAATGGTGATATTGTAAAAAAATTTTGGGATCATTGGTGGATGGTTTTTGATAGACCACCTAAAAATCTCGATGTTACATTTTATTTCATCAAAAAATTGTATGTTGAGTTTGTTTTGGGAAAGCATGTCAACTACTTTGATATCAATCCTTTCTAGGGTGTGGATTTAGGTATGCCTCAAGATAAACCTGAGGTAGTTTGAGTATTATAGTGTCCATATGTTCCCCCTCCTCTCATTGATCCCCCACCTCCAGTACAACATCCAAATATTATTTCCAAGGAAACATCATGGACTATATTGACTATTCACTATTTGAGTAGTCTTTTGGTTTCTTGGGTTGGAGCACTAGCTTAACCTTTTGTTGATGCTAGTAGTGGATGTGATGACATTGGCACATCCTCTTCAACTCCACATATTTGAGTGTCGCATTCTTGTGCTATGTGCAATCAAGTATGATTAGGTCCTAATTGGAGAGTCTGTTGATCATCCCATGGACACCACGTATTACGAGGTGTATGATATGCCCAATGCACCAAATGTGATAATAGAGACTGGAGCATACCTTAGGGAGTCCTCACATGCTAGAGATGATAAGTACCTTCATCATACACTAATGATATAGTGGTAAGACTTATAATTTCATAGTGAATTTTATTTTAAATGAATATTTATAAGAGATAGTATTAAGTACTAATGTTAATATACATGGTCTATTTAATAGTTGATGTCTGAGGAGGAGTTATCACAGGTCCATAACGAAACCCTGACAACCATTTCATTTGGCCTTGATGGCTTTATGTACATATATTATTGTACCTAGTCGTTTATAATTTTTATTGTATACAAGCTTGTCATTTAAATATTTAAATAAAATTATATAGTAACTTGCATGCTTATCTTATTTTACTCTTGCAGGACACACCTAGCACGAGTGCAGTGTCACACGATCTAGGCTTTGGTAGTGCAGGAAAAAATAAGGGAATTGTAATTGAATACAAATATGATTGAATGAAGAGTTTAAATAACTTATAATGATTATACATGTCTACATAGATTGATAGTTCCACATTCTTGTCGTCTTTATATACAAAGAATTGTTGGCTTCACATCCTTGTTGATTGCACCCACAATACTTGAAGAAGTAGAAGAGATGCCTCAATTACATGTGTCTATGAAGAATATTGATGACATCCCTGCTCTATCAAAGACATATTCTAGGACTCCTGACCATCTTAAGAGAAAACATGGAGATGAGGTAATCAAGAATTCAATTTTAGAGCTCAATTATAGTTCAATGTATATTGATTTTTATGTTAACTTTTTTAATGTAAATAATATAATATATCTAATCTCAATTGTGGTTTGATTTTTCTTGTGTAGGATCCTTCAGAGCTAAAGAGTGCTTCAAAGAGGATCAATTTTGATGATCCATCAGTAGTTTAGGATGTGCTAGAGACATTTTGGGATACTTACATGCCTAGTTGCCATGTATATTTTTTATATGGACATGCATTTTGTTTGAGTTGGCATTTATGTCATTTTTGTATATGGACATACACTTAAATAATTATTCGACATTTTTATTTATAGAAGTACTTGAGATACAATATAACCTATTCCTCATGTGCATGGCTTCATTATTTCAAACTTTAATCTTGAATCCAATAATTAACAATGGTTAAATAATAAACAATATAATGTTATTTGTATAATCTTGAGATTCGATATAATTTGTTCCATCTAAATCTTAAGTGTTCAATTTGGTTGCCTTTGGAAACTTACGCAAATTTAATGACCATATTGGTATTTTTATTAATCATAACATGAATACTTAGTAATGACAAATGAAAAGTAGCAAAGCATCTTCTACAACAGAATGCAATTTTTTCATAATCCATTGGTTACATTCAACAGCAATCCCCCATCATTAAAGCTATCTCAACAGAGAGATACTGTGGAGAGATCCATTTCCACATGTTTCTCATTAAATTTAAGACCTGAATATACAAACTCTAAACATAAGTTACTTGTTTTGATTGTCATTCAGTTGCTAAAAGATAAAAATGTTACCTTCCTTTCTTTTATTATCACATGCAAAATATCTTCACCACCATTGAAGGTAGGCATATTGTGCTTCATAATGCATTGTACCATCCATTTCGACACATCCAATTAGGCATTCTTAGCCTAGGAATGCTTCTATTTCCCCCCACCCACTTCGTCGAACACTAGGGCCATACCCTATTGATGTCATCCCTCAAGCGCCTTAAGTGCGAAAAATTGCCAAAATTTGATAGGTTGTATCATATAATTTGTAGCACTTGCTAATGATCTGTTTGAACCTACAGGGTCACATCAGGACCACCTACAATAGTCTATCTCATATTTTCATTATTTGGAGTAATTTTTGTAGGGTACGGATTTTTTGGTTGACAAAAAAATCGTCAGATGCATTCAATGAAAAGTTTCCATAGAGCCGAATTCTTATTCTGCTTTTTGTGCACATGAACCATTGATTCCAACATGTCTGGTTAGGCATTCTTACCCCAGGCATTTTTTTATTCCCCCCCCCCCCCCTCCTACTCAGTCAAATGCTCAGGGCCATACCCTACCGAACTTGTCCCTTAAGCACCCTAAGTGCGAGAAATTGTCAAAATTTTATAGGTTGTATCTCAGAATCTATAGAACTTTAAAATAATTTGTTTGAACCTATAGGGTCATGTGAGGGCCACCTATAATATCCTATCTCATATTTTAAATATTTGAAGTGGTTTTAGTAGGGCAACGAATTTTCAGTTGAAAAAATTATCAGATGCATTCAATGAAAAGTTGTCACGTAGCCAAATTCTCATTTTTCTCATTATGGGTACAAACTGTTGGTTCAAACATGTTCGGTTAGGCATTATTACCCTAGGCATGCTCCTATTTTTCCTCCCTACTCGGTCGAACACTCATGGCCATAGCCTACCAAAGTCGTCCCTTGTGCGCCCTAAGTGTGAAAAATTGTCAAACTTTTAAAGATCATATCTCAGAATCTGTGGCACTTTCAAATGATGTGTTTGAACCTACAAGGTCATGTGAGGTCTTCCTACAATAGCCTTTCTCATATTTTCAAGATTTGGAGTGGTTTTCGTAGGGCATCGATTTTTTAGTTGACAAAAAAATTGTTAGATGCATTTAATGAAAAGTTGCCACAGACCTAACTTCACATTTTCCTTGTCTTGGGCATAAATCATTAGTTCCAACACATCTGATTAGGCATTCTTATCCTAGGCATGCTCCTGTTTTGCCTCCCTACTCGGTTGAACGCTCATGATCATATACCCCTAGTTTTTATCTTTTTCCAAATTAGCTTCTTCTTTATCATTAGAATCATCAATTGGATAAATAGGGATGTTACTAGGATGGGAAAAATTAGCAATATCCTTGTTGAAAAAGTCATCCAAATTAGGATCCATCTCCTTGTTAATTAAACTTTGGGAAGCCTTAATTCTAAAGCTTCATTTAATGGGGATAGTATTGGTAGGATTAATAGTGGTAAAACTCATGCATTGGAGGGAAATCTTGGATTTTGAATTTTAGGAACAAAGTTTGCAAAATTGAATAATGCAAAATTCAAGAGAATTATGATTATATAATTTGAAATTTGAAAAGATATTGAAATTTTAAAATTAGGGCCAATGGGATACCACTTAATTTCAAAATTAAAATTGTCAAATTTAGAATTTTTAAAACCAGGGCAGATTATAATTAACCACTTAATTTCAATTTTTTTCTTGAAAGTTGTGATGTTGAAATTGGGAAGTATTTTTGTTTTTAGAGGGATCAAAATTCAAGAAAAACAACCAATTTTCTAGATTTTAGCAATTAAATACAGTCATAATAGGCTCCCGCAATTTCAAGAAAAAAGCCAGGGACTGTGTTGAAGTTGCACACGATCCTCCCAACTTTTTCGAAAAAATTTCAGGGATGAAAGTTATGATGATTTTAAAGATAACCCCCCAAAATTAGTTAATCTATGAATTGTAGATAGGCAAAATTAAGGTTTGAATCTCAAAATAGGACCCTATTAGAGTTTTGAAAAAGATAAGAAATTGAATAATGTTTAGAAAATTGAAATTGATTGAAATTGATTGAAATTTACACAAAATCCAATTAAATTTGAAAAATAGGGTTTTAGGACCTAACCACTAAATTTTTAAATTTTGAATTTTGAAAAAAATGGAGGGAAATTGTGTGTGTGTGTGTGTGTGTGTGTGTGTGTGTGAGAGAGAGAGAGAGAGAGAGAGAGAGAGAGAGAGAGAGAGAGAGAGAGAGAGAGAGAGAGAGAGAGAGAGAGAGAGTACGATAGATGTAAAGGGAAAGATTGAAGAAGAAATATAGATAGATAGAGATGCAAAGGAAAAGAGATCAAATAAAATTTTATTATAAAATTAAACATAATTATGATTAAATCAATTTAAATAATAAAAATAAATTTTATAAAAAAAAAAACTATATTCAAAGTGTTAAAGCTTAAAGTTTAATTTTTATAAATGAAAATACAAGTACAATCAAATTTAAAAATAACTCTCATATTCTAATGTTCTTTTTGCTTATTTTGTTGAATAGATAAGTATCAAATTTAATACAAACATTATAAGGAGATATATATTTTTAGATACCTTTTACATAATTATATTCAAGACATTTATGCTAATACAATAGAAAACATTTTTCATTAAATTATATATAAAAAAAATTTAATGTAAAATTTATATAATAGAAATATTATACAATTTATATTATTATATTTAATATATATAAATTAATTAAATGAAAATAAATATAATTGAAAATAGTTCAAGGGGTTGAGCTTAACTGGTTAAAGCATTGGGTTCTCATTGTGGAGACCCAAGTTCAATTCCCAATAGGGACATCTAAAATGGAATTCTAAGTTGTGACTCTTGGCCTTACATAAAAATGGGGAAGGTCTAGGGTCAATCTAATCAAACATAATAATAATAATAATAATAATAATAATAATTCAAAATATTGCGGCTTTAGCCTATTACCTACCTATATATATATATATATATATAATTGAAAATAATTTATTAAATTAATTTATGAAATATTAAAATACAATTATAATTATAAGTTCCATGAAGTTAGTTTTTAGAGATGTGAAAAATTAACTAACAACGAGAGATAAATAACCATTAACAAATGAATTTAGTGGTCAAACTTAACTATCAATTAATATTGTTGTCCCACAAGAAATCCTATAGATTCAAAGAGAGCCTAACTAAAATAATAGATAAGTATAATATGAATAATATATTTATTATTAAAATTACAACCTGAGTTGGCCTAGTGGTGGAGAACTTGTGCTCTTGAAAGAGAGGTCACAAGTTCAACTCCCACAAGGGGGTAGGATATGTACACCTTATCAGCTTAGGCCCATTACATATATATATATATAAATAAAAATTAATTAATAATAAAAAAATAAAGTAAATGATAAGAAATAACATTCACACAAATAAATAAATATATATATTAATTGAAATAATATATAAATTTATATTTTAAAATTTCATTAAATATAGAAAATGTAGGTCTTAAGAACATTTACTATAATTATAAATTAGTTTACAAGTTTTACATAGCATTAAAATCCATTTAAATATAGAAAGTTGAGTTATAATATTTAAATTCCTCTAGTTAGAGATAACTAATACAATTTTTTTTAAATAATTAAAATAATGACATTGAAATTAATATATTTAAATAAAAATAGATTTAAAAATTAAAAATAAAATTTACTATCAAATAATCAAATCAATAAAAAATTTACTAATATTGAAGTGCACATTAATTTTCTGAATTGAAGTGCACTTCATTATGACTAAAATTTAGCATTAATAATTTCTAATTAGAATATCTAGAATTGTAGTAATTATTAGTACTTGTGTAGGCAATACTATTACATTGACTGAAGCGAATCAATCAATTAGTTTGCACCAATTAAAAGTGATTATTATTTTTCCTTTCAAAATAGACTTAGATTTTGTAAAGTTGAGATTTATATTTTTAAGATATAGTAGAAATTATTTATCTACGCTATGATTGGTTTAAATGCTTTGGTGTTGTAGGAGCAAATTTTTAGGAATTGTAGATTTTTTACATTTTTGTTTTTATTTCCTTATATGTTTTTTTTAAAAATGTCTATTTTAAATAGTTTTTTTCTTTGTTTATTATTTAGAATATTGTAAAAAAAATATTATTTCCAAATAGATATATAAATTGTAATAATTCTTTTTTATCTCAAAATATAGATGATAAAGACAATTATAGAGTTTTGACTTAGTTTAAATTAAATTAAATGAAAAATTAAACATAAAAATATATTTTTATTAAAAAAATAAACCTAATTATTATATGTATTCTTTATAATTGTATTTTATATATCTCTTTGAAATCACTATTTTTAATACTTTTTTAAAATCATAAATCTTTTTTATCTTTTTTTATATCGATAATTATATGTATTTTATTGATATTCAAATTAAAGTACATAAGTTGTAGTGTCATCTATCCCACACCACAAAGAAACATTACCAAAATTTGCTCGAAAAGGATGTCTGTAGTATGATAAAACATCAACCAAAGCCTACCCCTGCCTGCTAGTATTCTGCCCTATACACCCATTTATACAATTTAACAATTTAAAACATATAACAATTGATCAAGTAACTACATAAACAAGATTTTAAAAAAAATAGTTTTTTCTTTTTCATTTCTTCCTTACTGCTTTCAAAGGCCCATCAACCCACTAGTCTTTCATCTTGAATCTTGATTCTAGTTTTTCCTTTGGCCCTGCCTTCCTCTTTCCTTTGGCTCGCTCTCATTCCTTCTCCAACAGGTAATGAATCAACAAATTTCAACCAATATATGCTTTTGCATGGTGCTCATCCTTGTGCATCCTTTACGTCCAGTGAATAAACAACATTGGCTGTTGAGGAGTCTCCACATTTGTGCCCTTGGCCACCTCTGTAGGCATAAACCCTACCCCCAAAATTTCCCTTTTCAACATATAATAAAGACCATACAACCAAACATTTTCTACACAACCCTTCAACACCCATTCAACATCTTCTTTCCATCCAACCACCATGCGGCCACCATTGACACAATGTCTATATTTGTCCTACACCTATGTTTAGTCATCAAAACATCTTCACCTAGAAGTATTTCCATGATCTAAATGAAAATATTTGCATTAAATTTAAATATATTTTTCATTATTTTTTCAATGACTTTGCCCATAAATTCTAATTGTTGCCTTGGCATAATTAAGGAAAAGGTGGTCTCCATATTAAAATGTTGTTGCCACCTGTCCTCAATTGTGAGCACCAAGTGCTACCCATGTGTCGCATAACCCTGCTACCACACCCTTTCATTAATAGCTTCTGAAAATGGTGGTGTACTATTTTAACTTAGAGATCGAGATCAAGATTACAAAAATATTCCATTGTGCTTTTTGGCCCATCATCAAGAGTCATTGCCCATTTGGATAGCATGTCCACCACATCATTCCTTGATCTCATCACATGCCCAAGTTCAAATTCCTCAAAAATTTCTAATAAATTCTTAGCAATGATTATATATTTATTCAAATTTCACACATGTGTTTCACCCTTTTTATTGTATTAATAATAATCAAGGAATCTCCTTCAAGCCGTATTTTCAAGAAGCCCAAATTTTTCCCCATTTTCAATGTTTCAATAGCCTCTTTAGCCTCAACTTCATTGTCTATTCCCTTTGCAAGTTTTGAAGCTCCAATTGTTACAATATTGGGCCCTCCCAATCTTGTGCCACAAATCTAGCTTCTGATGGTCACAAGTTACCCTTTGAGACCCCATCAAAGTTAATTTTATACCATCCTTCCCTTGGCTTGGACCACTCCACGACCTTCACCTTCTCAAATATCGAATTAGCCCAAGCAAGCCCATTAACAGACCAATTTTTTAATTATTGTAATATATACAAAATAATTTAGTTACTTTTAATCATAAATTAAATATTTTTCATTAAGTCATTAAAAAATGCCTATTTTCACTTTTATAATTATTAATAGTTGTTTTATTTTAAGATGAATTATAATTAATATTACATAAATATGTACGACCTTAGTTGACCTAGTGGTGGAGAATTTGTGCTCTTGATTCAAGAGAGGTCACAAGTTCAAATTCCATAAGGGGGTAAGGTATGTACAACTCATCGGCTTCAGCCTATTACCTATCAAAAAACAAAATTACATAAATATAATTAAAATAATATAATATTACACTACAAATTAATAATTATATTATAGAATAATTCTATTATTATAATTATATATATATATATATATATATATATTTCTAAATTAAATTAGGATTATGTTCTTAAGAAAAATATATATTTTCACTATAAAATTTGTGTTATATTATAATTATCCATATTATTTTATTAAAGTAACAGTTATATAGTTAATATTACATAAATATAATTATACTAATATAATTTTAAAATAACAATGATTCAAAATTATATTAATTAAAAATTAAAATAAATATTTTATTACAATTAAAAATTAGAACTAATATTTTTATTGCAATACTATGATGACAAGTACTCGCCACTACGTGGCACTTGTTTGTATTGTATCTATATTAGCTTTGATCAATTAAAAAAAAATTTAAAAATATAATTGATGCCCTCCTAAATGGCACAAGGTTAGCAAATGATAAAATAACACAAAACACACAAAAACCGTTAATGTTAATCAATCAAAAACTAATCTAAAAAGGCATACCAAAAGAGACACTAAAAGCATGCCAATATATCTAATAAACAAAACAAAGATTATGAGGCATCTCCAACTACCTCTTAGCATGGCTTTAGCTTCTTCTCCCTTGTTCCTCTCCTCTCCAAGTTCCAAAATAGTGTAGCTCTCAGCAGCTTTTTGCACTATGGATGCTTATGGAGGATTGAGATTTAGTATTATGCTTCAAATATGAAATAAAAAGCTAAATACTATGCTAGTGATGCTAAAATGGTTGATTTTACCAAAAAGACAAGATTTTAGTTATGCTATGCTAAATGCTCTCTAAAATGTCTATAGTCTAAATGCATACAAGTTTTCAGGATCTGGATTATGAAGGAATGGGTTCTATTTATAGGAAAAATGGAGCAATGGATGGCCAGGATTGAAGGGTTTAATCAAGGGTCAAACTTGAAAGTTGGGGATCCATGTGCACAATTGGCACCAATGAAATGGCGACAAGTGTCAACATAGGGTTGGGTTGAAAGAAGAGGTTGGAGGCATTAAAGGCCTGAGAAGACCTCATGGTTATCTAAAGGCTAAGGGTCAAATCTAAGTTAGGTTTACCCACTGGATTAGGAGTTAATCCAAGGATAAACCTTTGTGCAAATGATTAAGAGATAATCATGGTCAAAGCATTAAAGGCCTGATGAGACCCTTGGGTTGGGTAAAGGTTGAGTCAAAACAAATGTTTTAACCATGTAGAAGGGTTGAATTAACCATTAATGGTTATTGGAGACTTTGGGGATTAAGTGGTTGAAGGTTGGAAGCCTTCAATGGTTTTCAAAGACTTTAAGGATTTTGGTGGTTGAAGGTTGAAAGCCTTTAATGGTTACCAAAGACTTTTAGGCTTTGAGAAGTGACTCCATTTTGCTTAGGAATGTGACAAAGTTTAGAAAATGGTTTAGGCTAATTAGAAGTGATTAGAAGAATCTAGAAGGGGTTTAGGCATGCAAGTGGATTTGGTGGGTGAGGGAAAATAGGATTTTATTTAAAATAAAAATTCATTTATTTCAATAAATGTGTGCAAGTTGCATTTGTAGGAAAATGCAAGTGGGGGGATAATGATTTAAATAAATGTTTGATTTAATTTATTTAAAAGAGGAAAAAGGGATTTTAATTAAATAAATAGATTTTATTTATTTAATTAATTGGAATTTGATTTTAATGAATTAATTAAAATAAATTGAATAATTTATTTAATTAATAGAAGAATGTTTGGAGATGAATTAATTAAATATTAATTTAATTAACTAATGGCTAGTGGATTTTTAACCAAATAAATAGCAAATATTCATTTAATTAAAATGGACAGATTTATGTGACTACATTTGCCCCTCTTTGAGACGGTGTGGTTTATCACGTCGTTTCAAAGAAATAAAAATTGGTGTGAAGAAAAATGCCCCATAAAATTTAAATTTAATGGGTGGTATGCCCCCTTGAGAGATGGGCCGAAAAATTTTGAAAAATCGGGCAATCTCTCGAAAAAGAAGGAAAATTGGCAGGGTGGTAGAAGAGAAGAAGTTAGGTATACTGGTGAGAAATAGAAGAAATCGGGGGAAACATGGAGAAATGGGGGGCTCGGGAAGTTCATGGGGACCACGGCGATGAGCGGGGCGAAGTTACTGTGACGGCGAGGGGTATAAATGGGGTGAAAGGGGGGAAAATAGGATCCTTTGTGACCGCGACCAGTTGAAAACGAGAGCTCTGATAGTGACATTTGGAGGAGCGAGGAGTAGCTACGATGCCGATTCTGATCACCGAGCACCAATTCGAGCGAGTCCGTCAGTTCCAGCGCCCAGACGACTACGGACTAGTGGTATGCAAATTCGAAAACTTAACTTTTATGCATTTTTGATAGGTTTTTAGCTGAGTCCAAGTCAAGTCAGAGCAAGAGTGCTGGAATTTTGGTTTTGGCGCTTTTGCTCCATGAATTAGCGCTATTGTGCCGCAATAGTGCTATTGTGCTCTTGTTTGAGCGCTTTTGGTTTTAATTAGCGCTAATGTATGCAAGTTTTAGCGCTATTGACTAACTAGCGCTATTGACGTTAAGTAGCGTTATTGTAGATCTTTTTTAGCGCGGTTGTAATTGTAGCACTTTTGTATAGCTGTTTGAGCGCTTTTGCCAAGGTAGTAGCGCTATTGTGTAAAACTAGCGCTTTTGTAGGTAAAATAGTACTTTTGCCTTAGAATAAAGAGATGCCCCAGTTTTGGACAAAACAAATCTCCTGATGCCAATGAGTGATGGATGGCGAGGTGAAGTGGGAGTTGTTTTGAACCATAGCAGCCTGATGAGACTTAGGTCATTTGTTAGGATAACTGCCTGTTGAAGTCTAGGTGGCCATGATTGCTTACCTGTTGAGACCCGAAGATACTTGATCAAAGTATCTGATGATAGTCTAGGTTTAAACTTAAGAAAGTTTGAAAACAAAACAACTGATAGTGATGTGGTGAATGTCTATGTGCAGGAGGATTTGCGCGTGTTACAGTTACGCGAGCGTCATCCTGCGACACAGGGGTTGCAGGACCGGTTGACTCAGGCGGAGATAGACTGTATTGCAGCTACTGGCTTCTACGAGGTGATGCACATGCCCGTGATTCGGATGAATCATGGCCTGATTACAGCATTGGCAGAACGGTGGCACAGTGAGATGTGTACGTTTCATTTAGCATAGGGAGAGATGACTATGACCTTGGAGGACGTGTGGCGTATCTTTCGGATTCTGATTCGGGGGGAGCTGGTTACATACGATAGATCCTGGGGGACCATGTCATGTTAGAGGATTTTTGACAATGATGTATATATTGACGATGGCTCAATCGCATGGGAGGATATAGCGACACTATATGAGCCCCTTCCAGCAGTGTTGTCAGGGATTGTGGGAGGACTTCTATGTCCAGACAGATGGTCACATGGATTGGCAGTGGGATGGGGACAGGTGATAGAGATGATGATGACCGAGGGGACTCGATTTGCATGGGGGCCGTGCGTGCTAGCGCACATGTATCAGGAGCTCCACGAGGTAGTGTACCGAGAGAGAGGTTCCTTAGCAGTGGGCATGACACTGCTACATGTGTGGGCATGGGAGCACCTACCAGTGACTCGACCAGTGAGTCTCAGATTTCGGGCCGTGGACCAGCCATACATATTTATGTATAGTGGCATGATGAGTCAGCCCCACTTGGGGAAGTTAGAGTGGTGGTGGCGGGCATTGGATGACTTGGAGGCAGTGATATGGCAGCCATACGTGGAGTGTGAGCCATGGGGTTGATGACGCAGAGGCACTGCCATATGTCTTCATGACCCGATTCCTGATTGGGAGGACCTCCTATCATGTAGAGAGACAAGTGCCTGGCCGAGTGATGAGGCAGTTCGGACGGCAGCAGGGACTGTCTAGTGGATCCGGAGAGTATGCTCGAGTTATTCGGGAGCGGTATGCATGGGGTCCAATGCTACCATATGATCAGGCACTGGCAGAGTTTTGGACACTGCAGGTGAGGCCATGGGACCTACGACCGAGGGTCGTTGATGCAGGGGTGACGGCGGAGTATACACAGTACCGAGCGGCACACCCGATCCGATGGATATCAGACCTGGCAGAGCCGATCCCAGCCTTTGAGGATGAAAGGGGACGGGGACGAGGATGGAGAGTAGGAGGTCGAGGAGGAGATGGAGGAGGAGGAGGAGGAGATGGAGGAGATGGAGGAGGAGGAGGAGATGGAGGTGGTGGAGGAGGAGGTGGTGGTTTGGGGATGCCGAGGTAGCAGAGAGGGAGAGGTGGACTACCTCTTCAGATATCATAGGGACCTTTGGTACAAAGGAGAGTGTAGCTGAGTGGGAGGGGGATGGAGAGAGAGATCCTGATGGATAGAGGAGAGGGGATCACTAGAGAGGGTGGGGTAGGGGAGGGACCTACTAGAGAGGGTGATACAGGTGAGGCAACGATGGACACCGGGGAGGGAGCTATTGGAGATCTGTGGGATCATATGATAGTTCATTTGCAGACCCAGATAGAGAGGTTAGAGGAGGAGGTAGCAGCTAGGGATGTGCAGCTTTTTGCACGAGAGTCAGAGCTGACAGTGGTGCTGCAGGAGAGAGATACTGCGGTGGAGAGATTGGCCGAGCTGCAGGAGAGGGTTCGGATGGGAGTAGGAGCACAGGGTCCTACAAGGGAGGTGATGAGGGAGATGCGGCGAGCACAGGCCGAGATAGACTACTAGCGGGGCTTATATGAGTAGGTTGTACTAGTTAGCCAGTGAGCTCTCAGCTATTCACAGATGTGGCAGGCCAGATCCGAGCGATCACAGAGGGTGCAGAGCAGTGGGGGTGTGATGGGTCCTCTACGGCAGGAGAGATCAGGGGATGCAGGAGGGAGTGGGGGTTTGATGAGGCCTCCATGGAGAGATGGATCAGGTGGTGCAGGCACCAGTGGGAGAGCAGGTGGCGCTGGTGGTGGTGGTATAGCATCTGACCAGAGCGGCTTTTGAGAGAGCATTTTTGCATACATGTATTGTATCATTGTCTATTTATGGACTATATCTTGGATGGCTCTTGGTAGCCGATTTTGTAGATTTCATTGTACTCTGATATATGAGATGAGATATATATATGAGGAGAGCCCATATTGTGGTGATATGCATTTGATTATGTATGGATGTTTATGCATGATGATGATTTATTGCTTAGATGGATATGTGTACATGTATGCATTTGATGAGATGTTTCCTATATGCATGTTTTTATGATGATTTATGATGTGGTATACTGACATATGAATGCAGGTTTATATGTATATGATGTATTTGATTTGTGATATAATGCTTTATGTATGTAATGCCATGATGATATATGCTTATGCTTGATGTATGAACAGGATTTTGGTGTTTCCTATTGCGATGTAATGATGAGATAATGTGAATGCAATAGTTGTATGAATGTTGTGATGTATGAATATGCATCTAGATGTGTTTTAGATGAATGTAATATGGATAAACAAAATGTAAAGTACACATGTTTATATGATAATGTCTAAATGAATGTATTTATATAATGGATATATGAAATGGTATGAACCAATGTTTGGTAAACAAATGGATTTATGACTCTAAATGTTTAAATATGTTTAAGTAAAAATGATGATATGATGATACTAGAACTTATGATTTGAATAATTGTACCCTAATGCAATTAAAAATGGATAATGAAATGTAATGTGAAATGACTCCTAAAATGTGCCTAATAAGATATGTTTAATAAATGGATGAATGAATGCCCCTTTTAACTATAAAGGAATGGATGCAATGATAAATGATAAAGGATAATGAAATGATGATGAATAATCAACACTATATGAATTCTTAGTAAAGGACTAAATATAATCAAAGACAATTTAATCCCATGAATGGATCTAATTATTTATGATTAATGTAATGATGCAAAATGATTGATGAAAACTAATGTCAAGAAAACGAATTATAGTTTAAAAATGACATGAATGTTTTTGATGTAAGATGCAACTAAATGTTTAATGCAAGATGCAACTAAATGTGAGGATGATATGATCATGAGGAATGCAAGGTTTGTAAGACTTTGCATAATGCATTGATGATGTATCAGAGTACTCAGTCATGATTGTATCCAAGACTAGCTTTATTGGTCATTTTTGCATGTAACTCCTTCATATGAATGAATGAATGGATGGGTGATATGCAACGGAATGCAAGATATAAACAGATGAGGCAAAATGATGATCTATAGTGCTCTATTTTCATCATTGAGCTTTAAAATGTTGGAAGAGAATACAAGAATCTTGACATAATGATTCAAGATGACTTGAGTATTTCTTTCATGGATTTAATATAGCAAGTTAATACAAACGACTTGATATAAGGGTCAAGTTGATCAGAGTATTGCTTGCGGAACAGACAAGGATTATCTTCTTTCATGCATGACTTGGATCATCCTCCTTGATCTTAGGCTGATCAGATCTTGAGACAAGTGCATACCGTACTAAGAAATAAAACCTTTATCCAATTTGGAGGGGGAGGAACCAAAGAATGAGCTTTGTACCTACAAACAAACAGTATATACATAAAGAATAAAGAATAAGGATCCTTGATAATGGTTCATGTCCATATGGTCGAGGTATACGCTGTAGTCAGCAAGCCATAATGATCTATGACTGCATTTGGCATAAGATCACGTAGCTTAGTGAACTTCCCACGTAGACACCATTAGTACATGCCCCAGAACTTCATCGGAAATAATGCACAAACGATACAAAACAATGCTGAGAGATTCCGATACAGATAAACAAATGAATTGTACTCACAAATCAACCAAGTATTCGATAGCTTAACATAATTTTCTTGTCAAAGAAAACGTCACTTTTGTCTTTGTTTTGATAAGGAAGGATGCATCCTTGTTGAAGACAGTTTTGAGTGTTGATGTTGATTGTGTGGTTTGATTGATAAATGGTCATCGTGTGAGTATTTTGTCAATGTTTGTGTTGCATCTACGTGAATGAGTATGTACAATGTGTTGCCATGTTTTTGTGTGATTTTCGATGGTTTTTTCGATGTTTTTGGATTTTGTGAGACATTTTTCTGAATGTTTTTGGTATTTTGATGATTGTTTGAATGTTTTTGGATTTTTGATGATTGTTTGAATGAAGAACTTAATGAATCATAAGACAATGTAGAATCCACTTCCATCAATAGGTTAAAGGCATTGCCCCCAGTTTTAGACATGACTATGAAAAAGTGGGATTGCAAGATGTATGGAGTACTATCATAATTGCAGAGGAATAACAAGCCATGGTTGATGGATGGATGGATGTATGTATGAAGTAGATGTGATCGCAACAAGTATGAAAGACAATGGAGCCATAGCTTTTACGAGTGGCACCTGTTTGCCAGGTTTTCACCATCGTACTTACCCAAGGTGCCACCGGAGTGGTTGTTCACCATTTGGATGCATGATTTTTCTTTACTTTTTTGAATGTTTTTTTTAATTTTCTTCAGGACATTTTTCTGAATGTTTTTGGTATTTTTGATGATGCAGGAGAGCCTGATGCTCTGTACAGCTTATGTGTAAAACCGTTTGAGGTGCATGTTGTTGATTAGATCTGCGAGCGGTTCTCCTTCTGATGTAGCCAACTGATATGCCTCGGACCTGAATACAGCAGTGACAACATATGGGCCCAGCCAGTTTGATTCAAACTTGCCTTGATGTTCTCTGTTTCGTTGGTTGCGAGGATTCTCTCGTAGAACAAGATCACCTACCTCAAATGTACGAGATCTAACTCGGTGATTGTAGCTTCTGCTCATGCACTGCTGATAGGCTTTGAGATGATTATATGCAGCTTGTCGCTTCTCATCTAGTAACTCTAAGTCCTGCAGACGGGATACTCTGTATGCTTCATCATCGATGAGGTTGTGCAAGGAAACCCATAAGGATGGTATCTCGACCTCAATAGGTAAGATAGCTTTAGCACCATAGACCAATGAGTAAGGAGTTGCACCTGTAGGGGTTCGAATGCTAGTTCGATATGCCCATAGTGCTGAATTCAGTTGAACATGCCAATCACGGCCGGCATCATTGACTGTCTTCTTTAGGATTCTTAATATATTTTTATTAGATGCTTCGGCCTGACCATTGCCTTGTGGGTAATAGGGAGTGGAAAAGCGGTGTTGGATATGAAATTTCTCACAAAGTTCACGGACATCCTGATTTTTGAAAGGAAGACCGTTATCTGTGATGATGGACATGGGTACACCATACCGGCCGATGATGTAATTGAGGATGAATGAGGCGATCTGCTTGCCGGTGACTTGGGTAAGTGGAACAGCTTCGATCCACTTTGTGAAATATTCGGTGGCGGTAATGATAAATTTATGGTCGTTGGATGAAGATGGATGAATCTTACCCACAAGGTCAAGGCCCCATTCACAAAAAGGCCATGGTGTCGTGATTGGTTGCAGTTCCTCTGCTGGTGCATGTATCAGGTCACCATGAACTTGGCATTTCTTGCACTTCTTGACAAAGTAGTAGGAATCCTTTTCCATAGATGGCCAATAGTATCCAGCTCGCATGATCTTCTTGGCTAGTGATGGACCGCTTGCATGAGTTCCGCAAATTCCTTCATGTACCTCTTCCAAAACCTTTTGTTATCTCACCTTGTTCCAGACATCGAAGGAGAGTACCATCAAGACTACGTCGGTATAGGGTTTCGGCAATAATGGTATATCGAGCAGTTTGGCGAATGAAGGTTTTACGTTGGTTATTTGATTGGTCGGGAGGAAGGGTGTGATCGCGGAGATAGGTGTAGAACTCACCGTACCATGGGGATTCAGAACCGACAAGGTGACATATCATTTCGGATTCGGGGATATCATAAGCGGGGATCCAAAGCTGTTCTACCAAGAACTCGTAGCGTGTTGAATTCTGTGGAAGATCTAGTAGAGATGCGATGGTAGCCATAGCATCAGTAGCTCGATTCTGATCTCGTGGTATCTGCTCAAAGGTGATAGTAGTAAATGATGTCTTTAAAGTGTCCACCATTTGCTTATATGGCATGAGTTTATCATCTTTGGTCTGATACTCATCTGTTGCTTGTCGAATGACTAGTTGTGAGTTGCCATATACTTGCAGTTCTTGTAATTTCCATTGTATGGCTAACCTGAGTCCTGTGATCAAGGCCTCATACTCTGCTATGTTGTTGGTGCATGGAAATGTGAGCCTGTAAGACTTCGGGATGCTATCACCTTGAGGTGTGATAAACAGAATGCCTGCCCCCGAGCCGTGCCTAGTGTATGAACCATCAAAGTATAATTTCCATGACTGTGCTTCTGTGATCATGAATATCTCTTCATCTGGAAAATTGGAAATGAGGGGATGATCGCCTAGGAGATGTGCATCGGCCAACTAATCTGCAATGACTTGCCCTTTGATAGCTTTACAGTCCACATAATCAATATCAAATTCACTTAGAATCATCACCCATTTGGCTAAGCGACCTGTCAATGCTACCTTGCTAAGTAAGTACTTGGGTGGATCAATCTTTGCAATGAGTTGTACTTTGTGTGTTAACAGATAGTGCCTCAATTTAGTGGCTGCTAAGATTACTACTAGACAAGCCTGCTCAATAGGTGTGTAATTGAGTTCATAGCCAACCAGTGTGCGAGAGATGTAGTACACAGCACACTCTTTTCCTTCTACATTATGTTGTGCCAGTAGTACACCCAATGCTGTACTTGTTGCTGAGATATAGAGCAATAATGGTCTACTTGGATCTGGTGGCATCAGCAATGGTGGATTCATGAGATAGTCTTTAAGTACCTGAAATGCTTGTTGGCATTTGGCATCCCACTGAAAGCGGATATTCTTGTGTAGCAGATGTGTGAATGGTTGGCACTTATCAGCCAATTGTGCAATGAATCTTCAGATGGATTGAAGCCACCCTTGTAATGTCCTTAGCTGACTGATATTCTTTGGAGGTGGCATGTCCATGATTGCCTTAACCTTTGCTGGATCGACCTCAATGCCTTTGCTTGAGACAATGTATCCTAGAAGCTTCCCGGAGGTCACTCCAAAGACACATTTCTTTGGGTTGAGTCGAACATGGTATTGTTCCAGTCTATCACAGATTTTATCTAAGATGTGGAGATGCCCATCTCTAGTGAGTGATTTTGCTAGTAAGTCATCCACATAATCTTCCATCACAGTATGCACCATGTCATGGAAGATGGTGGTCATTGCTCGTTGATAGGTCGCTCCAGCATTTTTTAGACCAAAAGGCATTACATTCCAGTAGTATGTGCCCCATGGACATGTGAAGGCTGTCTTATGTTGATCTTCAGGTGCGATCTTTATCTGATTGTAGCCGGAAAATCCATCCATGAGTGAAAGCATCGCATGGCCTGCTGTTAGATCCACTATGATGTTGATATTTGGTAGGGGGAAATCATCCTTAGGACATGCCTTATTTAGATCTCTGAAGTCAGTACAAATGCGGATGCCCCCTTTTGGTTTGCCAACTGGTACGATGTTGGAGATCCATTTTGCATAATCAATTGGCCTAATGAAACCAACATCCAGGAGTTTCTTGAGTTCTGTTTTGACTAGCACTGCAATCTGGGGATGCATCTTATGAAGCTTCTGCTTGACAGGTTTGGCTCCTTCTGCTACGGCGAGGTGATGCATGACTAAATCAGGATCAAGCCCAGGCATGTCTGCATATGACCATGCAAAGTTGATTTGACACTGCTGGAAGAACTCTATAAATTTAGGCTGTTCCTCTGGGGTGAGAAGAGATACCAAATGTATGATATGAGGGTTTTCAAGAGTCCCCACATTGTATTCTTTGGTCTCCTCAATGAGAATCATTGACCGTTCCTGTTGTGCATTAGCAGGGAGAATTTCAAACCCTTCATCCTCAGGCGCCTCAGAGAGGTTTTCACCATTAGATACGCTCTTTCTTTTTACTTTTGTTGGATCAAACAGCGCCACAGTGTGGTTTTCACTGGAAGATCCATTTTTTATTGTTATATTTTTACAGCTGAAGGGTTTGGCATCCGCCCCAAAGTATGTTGTGCTATTAAGTTCAATGGCGAATCCAGCTTTGTGATCCCCGCTTGGTAGATTATCCCTTAATTCCAAAAAGTCAATGATAGCCTCATCGTTTTGGAAGAGGTCAAGACATGGAGGATTTGATTGGTTCCATTCGATGAGTTCAGGGTGGATAATGGGCATTACTTCATCGATTAGGTTAAGTTCGTTAGAGGTATCAGTGAGGGTTAAGACTGTGTGGTGAAGGTTGTTGATGGTACTCTCCCTGTCAGAATCAGGCGTAGGATGAGACGTAGGGTCTGTGGAAGATGTTTCCAGCTCAGGAACCCAAGTGGTCTTTATCTGTGCTTCTCCGTAAATAGAGATGTCTTTGCGTGGTGGAGGTGGTGATGTGTCTTCCTCATCTGAAGTGTTAAGCTGTACAGAATCAAATTCCCACTCATGTGAGTCGGTCTCTGAGTCACTTTCCAGCATCCGATTGCTATACCATACTGGGATGTCTTTGGAGTTAAACACTGCTGGTATGATTGGTTTATGTACCTTTGTAGTGATCGGTGTTGCAGGAATTTTGATGGGGATTAAAGGATTTGTTACTGGAAGTATCGGCAGTGTTGACTTAGTAGCTTCGGTTGGAACGGCTGGTGTCATAGATGTTGCTGCGAGTTCTGATACAGTTGTTGCGACAAATGGTGTGGTAGAGGGGATTACTGGTTCATTTGATGGAATGAATGACATTGATGACGGTTGTGGTGGGGTTGTGAGCCTTGATGGGACAGTGGGGATAGTGCTTGATGGTGCTTTGATTATGAAAGGTGTCTTATTTACAGTAGGTGGGCAAAACAGTTTGCTGGGTTGTCCTTTGAATTTGAGTTTAGGAAGGATCTCTTTTTCAAAGCCTAGGCCTGTATTACCTTTGGGCTTGAATTCTGGCAGCAGTGGTTCATGTCACCCTTGTTTGCAGTATCCCAAAGCACTCTGACCATCATATCCCATTCTTTGCATGATGAGGAGGCCTTTACCATACTATTCCGTAGGAAGTGTAACTCGTGGTATATCAGTGGTGATGGGATCTTTATAGTGTAACTCTTTCCAAGGATGAAAGGCGTCAAAGCACATGTTGGCATGATCAGTGGTTGCTGGAGCAACTGTGGTGGTTTACCATATGTTCTAGGGGAAGTGGGCATCTGTCCCACACAAAAGAGTTGACTCAAGTTGTATTCCCCGAGACCTTCCTCTGCGACTTTCATCTTAAGCTTTTCTTACTTGGGTATAGGGGTGTTCGAACTGGCAAGAGAGGCAGGACTTACATATGATGTGGAGGAAATGGCTTCCCTATTATTAGGAACAGTAATCTCTGGTTGATGGTTGATATTATGGCAAAAAGCAAAGGGATTTGCATTGCCTAGGATTGTGAACTCTGTACCGTTATGTGGGAACTTGATACATTGATGGTAGGTGGATGGAACGACTTGCATGGCATATATCCAAGGTCTCCCTAATAATAGATTGTATGGCAGAGGAAGGTCCAGAACCTGACAGATGATGTGTTTTACCACAGGGCCCACTCGGATTGGTAGTACCACAGCTCCTTTGGATGAACGCTCTGCATCATCATAGGCCTTGATGGTGATCTTATTGCGAGGATCCACTGATTCTATTGCATATCCCAATGCTGTGACCAACTATAGTGTACAAATATTTAGGCCTGCTCCATTATCAATCAAGACTCGCTTAATCCTGTGTTGGTTGATAAAGCCTTCAATGTGTAGCGAAGCATTATGAGGTTGTTGGAAAGAAGAGTTGTCACTTTCAGAAAAAGTGAGACAAGGTGATGACTTTAGATTTCCAACCATGGCTTGAAATTGGTCTGTATTTAGGTTTGCAGGGACTGACGCCTCTTGGAGTGCTTGATCCAAGATTGTTTTATGAGATGGCGATAGGCGCAAAAGCTCTAAAATGGATATGAGCGCAGGGGTTTTATCTAATTGTTCCACAAGATTGTACTGCTTTGGGATGGAGGTGGTGCCTTGTGGAGCTGCCTTTATGGTGACCTTGCCACGACATGTAACAACATTGCAATTTGAGTTGGGATTTTTGAAGGTTATAGTTGCAATTTGTTCACTGGCATCATACAGGTGATTTACAGTGTAGTTATACGCAGCCTGTGTATAATCAGTGGTATCAGTGCCTCGCCTAGAAGTGGAAGGACCCCTTTGATCTTGTGATGGAAGTGGATTCTTGAACATTAGATGATCATTATTGGTCGTTTTTGGGTCATGTCCTTCAATTTCAATTTCTCCTTGATCAATAAGATCCTGAATGAGATCTTTCAATCGGTGACAATTACTTGTCTTGTGTCCTCTTCCTTGATGGAACTCACAGTGTTCAGTATCTCTCCACCATGCTGGTTTGACCTGAGGCTCATAGTGTGATAACTTAGGTAGAGCGATCAAGTTCTGAGAAATGAGTTGTTGTAACACTGTTTCAATGGGTTCCCCTAAGGGAGTGTATGTGCGTTTTTATTTTTGTGGACGAGGTCTTGGTTCATCATGAGATGTCATGCGACCTTGATTAGGAGGAACATTTGTGTTATTTTGAGGTGGAGGATTTTGTCCTGCAAACCGAACCACAAGTTGTGTAGTTTGGATAGTTCGAGCATCCACAACCCCATTGTTGACAATATTCTTGTTCTTGTTCCAGAAGTTCGGTTTATCACTATTGAAGCGCAGGTGAGGACCATCTTTTGGTTCATTAAAGATTTTGATGAGTCCTTTCTTGATGAGTGCCCTTTCACATTTTAAACCCTTGGTGATCATATCGTTAAAGGAGTCTGTGTCTTTGACATCCAGGTGAAATTCCATTTCTTCGTTTAAGTTGGAAATGAAAATTTCCACTAGTTCTCGTTCAGGTAACTGAAGAGAACGTCCGTTAGACATTTGGTGCCATCTTTGTAGGAATAATGAGAATAATTCACCTGGTTTTTGTTTGGTGTTGCATAGATCAGCCATAGTGATGTCACGTTCAATATTATAAGAGTAATGAGATAGGAACTTCTGGATGAGTTCCTCAAATGTTCTAATGCCACCTGGTAGTCGGGAAAACCATGATGTGGTTGTTCCTCCCAAGCTTTGGGGAAAAAGGCGCATTAGGTATGTGTCCTCATAAGCCACTTCAAGACAAGCAGAATGAAATTCTCAGACATGATCACGGGGATCTCCCTTTCCTCTATATTTTTCAAATTTGGGTGTTTCGAACCCGCGTGGAAAGGGTGGCATATAAAGATTCCTATCAAACGGATAGGGACAGATGTCGTTAAGTGAGAATTGATTGGTCTTAACACCACTATGAAGTTGTTGGGCGAGATTCTCGACTTGTTGCCACAACATCTCCATTTCATTTGGAGGAGGAGGTGGTGGGTTACCTCGAGGAATGTTATATCTGATGGGATCTCTACCTCTTTCCTCCTCATGGCAACTTTGTCTTTCTGATGCTTGTCTTAATTGGGAAAGATCAAAGTTAGAGGGGAGTTTGGCTCCTTCTTGAGCGAGTTTTAAGAAGTGAGCATCCGCATTGCTCCTGAGTATTTCATCAAACAATCTGTTAAAGTGAGGGTTATGCTGAGCCCTTTCGATTGTTGCAGGAGTGGGAGTACTTGGGTTTTCGTCATTCACATTTCCTCCAAGTGCTTCTTGAAATTCATTGAGATTTTCGTCTTCTTCTTCCTCAATTTCTATTTCTTATTGCCTTGACCGTGATCGGGTTTGAGCCATTTTGTTTGCAAGTTTGTGTTGAAGTTTGATTGAAGATGATGATGAGTTGTTGAAGAAAGATTGATGATTAGTGGATTGTGTGGTATGTAGATCTCTAGCACTCCAAAGTAGATGTAACCGAAATTCCTTCTTTGAATTGCTTGCTTGTTTGATAAGTTTGGATGTGATAAGGTGTAGAGAAATCTGAGATGTGTTACAGATTTTGACTACCTAGTAATGAGAGGATTCACTCATGAACTAGTTTTAACCTGCGTAGATGTGTTTCTTAGGATGAGCTTATCCTAGATGTAGAAACAATCTAAAAAAGTGAGCTGATGTGTTTGATTCAAGCAATATCTAAAAAGGGATCTTGGGAAAAGAACCTCTGAATGTTTTGAGAGTTGAAACAGATTTTGATGATGAAGTGATGATGAATGAGTAAGATGATGGATGAAAATGTTTTCAACTTCAATAAAAACTTTGTGTTACAAATGGAACAAACTCTACCTCTTCCCTTTCAGGCGTTGGTGGCACTTCTCGAGCTGTGTTGTAGGTGATACAGACGTTTGGGAAGAAGTTGGGATTAATCTTTCCTCCTTGATTTTTGTGATAACTCAGAGCTCTATATTGCATAAAATCTCTACGGTTCAATGATTCTGAATCAAACTCATTTGTTTTACCTTGAAGGTATAGATGCATGCGATGTAGAAAGACTCTATGTGAGACAAAAATTTGTCTATTGAGATAGAAGAATTTCCTCCTTTTGATCAAAGCCTTTGAGCTTAATGGTCTCCTTTTCAAGTTGATATTCTGATGACACTTCTTCTTTCGCAAGATGTGAAGAATGGTCATAAAATTTGACTCTTTGTTTGTTTTGCACTTTGTTTTTGATGTGTTTGGTTGGATGAATACTTTGTTTTGGAAAATGATTTTCTTCTGTTTCTTTGACAAGAAAACAAAGCAAGCACACAAACACAAGAATGTTACCTCAAAGGCACAAATGAGTATGGGTCTTAGATCAACCCAATCCTTGGACTTGTATATGACCCTTCCTTTAGATGTATTTTAAGGTGTATTTCCAAAGCCTGAAGTCGGCTCAATTTGCACTAGGTCTGTAAAACGAACACACTTCAAACACTTTTTATCCCTAAGGTCAAATGGCCAGTTGTGATAAATTTAGCCCACATCTTGATATTTCTTCGACTTTGGTACTACATACCTTATGAATCCTGCCGTGGCAGGTAAGGATGTGATATACTAAGTCTTGCACGAGCATAACAAATAGATGATCCCTATGATGGGGGAGTCACCACTTTTATCAAGCCACAAGTGACTTTTCAAAAAGCTATGTTTCTACTCAAGGAAATATGTATGGTGAGTATCTTGGGAGCAAAACCATCTATGCTCTTGCACTAAATTATACCTCAAATATCCTCAATCAATAGAAGAGGTGGGCTACTACTTAAAGGTGTTTAGTCATGTTCGATGTTTTTGGACATAAGTTCATTATGCAGTTACTCACTTAAGAGCCTTGTAACTGGTGGTGGGGCCCATTTGTCCTTTCAACCAGTTACACTGTAGGAACAGCTATACCCAAGGCTACAGCTTTTGCTCTCACCTGATTTCTATAGTGGCTCGAAGGATTTACCGCTCGAGGTCGTTCCCAAAAGTATCGATCCCTTGGCAGGCCTCTCTTAAAAAGATAAAATTTTGAGTGTTACTAACACTTTTCTCTTGCACCTAGGACCACGAGAGCCAAGGGAGAGGATAGTGTGTGTTAGAAGTAGGACCACTTGACTGACCTTTGTGCACAAGCGTGCCAAACACGAAATTCACTTGTTCTTTTTAATCCATCATTGCAAATGTGATCTAACTATTTGGAGATGTTGCTCCAATAGCCATGGTGTTCTTTTTAACTTTCAAAAGCAATGTGTTTTGTAATCTAGAATTCAAAAATCCTGGTCAACTTAATGGAAAACACGTTTGCTTTGAAGTAAAATCGTTTTTGCAAAAATCAAAACAAGTGGTTTGTAAGTTTTTAACTACACCAAAATTTGAAGTGTGGCTTGTAAATTTTTATGCAAGGAAAGAAACTTTGTTTGGTTGATTTTTAAACACCAAAATAAAGATGAATCCTAACTAGAAAACAATGAAAATTTGTTGTTTTGTGTTTTTTTTTTTTCAAGTTCTTTTTAAGCACCAAATGACAAATTTGTGATTTTTATGGTGAGTTTTTAACCTGCATGAACAAAATCAAGTTAGTAAAAATCGGTGCTCAAGGGGGGGCTTCCACAAGCCTAAGATGCTTAATTTTTCGGTTACAAGGCGACTTGGACAACACTTTGTCGCAATAGCGCTAGTCTGTGTTTTGACAGAAGTGCTAATTTATACAATAGCGCTAGTCTGCGTTTGCAGAAGCACTAATTTACACAGTAGCGCTTAAAGAACAAGAGAGACAGAAAAGATAGAAGCGCTAGAATTTTCCCAATAGCGCTAGAATAATCTCAAAAGCGCTTAAACAGTTTCAAAAGTACCGAAACGTTTACAATAGCGCTATTGTAAAAACAATAGCGCTAAAATAAAAATTGTCGGTAGCGCTAGAACGTGTTCAATAGCGCTGAAGCGCGACCTGTGTGGCACTTTCAACAAGCAAAATATGTTAGTTAACAAAAAATATCAGAAGGTTGCGTGTTCGATTCACGTTGGGTTCACCAAATGATGCCTTCCTAAATGGCACAAGGTTAGCAAATGATAAAATAACACAAAACACACAAAAACCGTTAATGTTAATCAATCAAAAACTAATCTAAAAAGGCATACCAAAAGATACACTAAAAGCATGCTAATATATCTAATAAACAAAACAAAGATTATGAGGCATCTCCAACTGCCTCTTAGCATGGCTTTAGCTTCTTCTCCCTTGTTCCTCTCCTCTCCAAATTCCAAAATAGTGTAGCTCTCAGCAGCTTTTTGCACTATGGATGCTTATGGAGGATTGAGATTTAGTATTATGCTTCAAATATGAAATAAAAAGCTAAATACTATGCTAGTGATGCTAAAATGGTTGATTTTACCAAAAAGACAAGATTTTAGTTATGCTATGCTAAACGCTCTCTAAAATGTCTATAGTCTAAATGCATACAAGTTTTCAGGATCTGGATTATGAAGGAATGGGCTCTATTTATAGGAAAAATGGAGCAATGGATGGCCAGGATTGAAGGGTTTAATCAAGGGTCAAGCTTGAAAGTTAGGGATCCATGTGCACAATTGGCACCAATGAAATGGTGACAAGTGTCAACATAGGGTTGGGTTGAAAGAAGAGGTTGGAGGCATTAAAGGCCTGAGAAGACCTCATGGTTATCTAAAGGCTAAGGGTCAAGTCTAAGTTAGGTTTACCCACTGGATTAGGAGTTATTCCAAGGATAAACCTTTGTGCAAATGATTAAGAGATAATCATGGTCAAAGCATTAAAGGCCTGATGAGACCCATGGGTTGGGTAAAGGTTGAGTCAAAACAAATGTTTTAACCATGTAGGAGGGTTGAGTTAACCATTAATGGTTATTGGAGACTTTGGGGATTAAGTGGTTGAAGGTTGGAAGCCTTCAATGGTTTTCAAAGAGTTTAAGGATTTTGGTGGTTGAAGGTTGAAAGCCTTTAATGGTTACCAAAGACTTTTAGGCTTTGAGAAGTGACTCCATTTTGCTTAGGAATGTGACAAAGTTTAGAAAATGGTTTAGGCTAATTAGAAGTGATTAGAAGAATCTAGAAGGGGTTTAGGCATGCAAGTGGATTTGGTGGGTGAGGGAAAATAGGATTTTATTTAAAATAAAAATTCATTTATTTCAATAAATGTGTGCAAGTTGCATTTGTAGGAAAATGCAATTGGGGGGATAATGATTTAAATAAATGTTTGATTTAATTTATTTAAAAGAGGAAAAAGGGATTTTAATTAAATAAATAGATTTTATTTATTTAATTAATTGGAATTTGATTTTAATGAATTAATTAAAATGAATTGAATAATTTATTTAATTAATAGAAGAATGTTTGGAGATGAATTAATTAAATATTAGTTTAATTAACTGATGGCTAGTGGATTTTTAACCAAATAAATAGCAAATATTCATTTAATTAAAATGGACAGATTTATGTGACTACAATAACATCTAGCAAACCTAGCAATTTTGAAAAGTAAACCTAAGTAGTAGACGTACGTACATCCCAAAGAAAAGAAATGGTTTTTATTTTTTATGTACATGCCTAATTAAATTTCCCAAAGGAAACTGGATCCCCACCGTTGATATGTCGTAGGGTCATCTTTGATTTGACTTTTTAATTATTAAAATAACAAAAATAAATTTTGAGAGTGATGTCAATTATACTATATATCATTTATTAAATGATGTATTTGATATATGTACAATAGTGTGTTTTTTAAAAATAAATTTTATAATTACATAGATCAATAATAATAAAGATAAATGGTATTTTTTTAATTATTAAAAAAAATTAACTAAAAACTTTTGTCAAGTTTTTTAATATTATGCATTCATTGGATAAATTATTCAATGAATGCAATAGTATCCTCCCTTTGGAGTAGGAACTTACAATTGTGAATATCTTTAAGAAAATGATATTTGCAGGTTTAAGGTCATTTTCGTTGCCATTCCATAATGAAGCCTCATTAACTTGCTAAAAGTTTGTTTTCAAGTGATTAGAAGGGCCTCGATAGAATCATGAATTGGAGGAGTGTGAGAGGCCTCTCATTGAAAGCTTGAAGCAAAGGGGGATTGAAGGGTTGCGATGAAAGACAAGAGATGCATATATGTGTGTTTGTGTGCTGGTGGATTAGATTAGAAAGAGCTTGATGAAAGGCTATATTTTTGTACTTGTTGATTTGATGAAATAAAATTCATTGATTCGATTAAAGGCTTTATTTTATTTGTAAATAGAGTTTCTTTGTTGTTTGATTTTGGTTTTGGGATTATGGGCAAAGGTTTGGTTTTTCTATTGCATCAAGTACATAGAATTAAAGAAAATATATTTATTTTCAAATTCATATTAAAATAGAAATGTCTTATGAATGTTGTGGTCAATTAATAAAGGAATGAATATAATTAGGAAGTAAAGAGTATATTAATTCAAAAGATATCCTTAAGGTTCTTGAAGATGTTTATTACTTTGTCAAAAAGGGGTCATTTGAAATTGCCCTTCAATACCTATTTAAAGATGTTCTAATAACCGTGCATTACAATCATCTGAAAAATGACCAATACTTATGCACAAATGTCCCAATAGTCATGCTCTATGAGTACTAATAAAGTTGCACAACTCTTCCAATTAAACTATTTATACATGTAAAATTTATTAATAAACTTAAAAATATTATTTTTTAAATTTATTTAAATTAAGAATTGGAAGCTTGAATGAATGATAATTGAAAGATGGATGGTAAGTGCTCTACCCCTATGCAAGAAAGAGGTGGGAATATAAATGAAAGAATATGGGTAATAATGGATAAAGTGAAAGAATATGGATAATAATGGGCAGTGCGAGCAGGAGCCCACATTATTCTTCGCCAATGCTTCACGCTACCTACCCACCCTAAGAAATTTCTTCTTTTTAAAAATGATTCCATGTGTTTACCACTACGATTGTCATTCTTCACATAAACTTCACTCTCCCTATTGAAAAAGCCTGAGAAATTTCTTCTTTTAAAAGAGAGAAGGAAAGATTCCATAAGCTTATAATTATTCCTTAACACTATTTTACTCTTCATTCACATTAACTCTGTCATTTATTTTCTTTATCAAGAACCCTCTTTTTGTCTTCTCACTTTGTTCCATTTCACGTTTCATGTTTTATTGCATGGTCTATGTTTTGTTAGAATTTTAAAAAAACTATGATAGTGAGCAAAATGAATCTGATAGAAATGGTTTCACAGCAGGTCCCAAGCAAAATTCTTGGACCCACCTTTATTTTTAATATTTATTTTGACTATCTCTGGTCAGAAGTCTTTTGATCGAGTATCTTTCGGCCATTGTCTATCATGTAATTCCAATTGAAACCTCTTTAGCTGGAAGGTCTTTTATCATAAGTATTCCAGCCAAAAATATTGAGTTGGTCTAAATGGTGACACAAGTTTGTACTTTTAACCATTACATACACTAATTTAGGGAACACATACTTGATTCAAAGTGGACTACATTTATACTAAATTTAGTTAAAATGATTTATGTAAATCTTACTAATAATACATGACTAATTTAAAAGTAATTTATGAGCCTTCCAGGTTATTATTGCCTTATGGAGGTATATAGATGTTCATTAATTCTAGGAAAATATTATTTGAATATGAAGCAAATCACAATCATTAATATCATAATTTTTTATATTAATAGCCCATAACTAGTTCACAAATCTCAAACCCTGACATGAGGATTATTAAAGCATAAATAAATATGAAAAATGATTATGGTATATAATTATCATGCATATTACATAGGAAATCATTATGAAAATAAATATTAGGAGTTGTATTGAAAGGTGTATGAGAGATGGACCGCAAGCTATAAGGTGATCATATAGAAGAGATGGAGTTCTTTTCATAAGTTTAAGGACAATCATAGATCTAGTGCATATTCTATTGTTTTGTTGAAGAGTTCTTGAATCTTTCACCATTGATGTAAAGAAGGTAAATGTACATAATCATTACAAATTATTAAGACAAAACACCAAATGAAGTGTAACTACATATTTAATTTTCATCAATTTCTAGGTTGTTTAAATTATTCAACACATTAGAAGATCCATGGGGGAGTAAAATATCAAATTAGTGAAGTTGCCTAATCAGCAAATTTGACATTGTTACAAATAAAATTAATAATTTGTATAGGAATGATATGAGTATAAAATGGATACATGTTATTTTATTATTATATTTAATTGTAGGATTAAACTGAAGAATATGAATTAAAAAATTGATACAATAAAGTCTACAAAACTATCATGAGATTATTATCACTATTGTCTTTAAAATTTATTATCTTAATATATAAAACCTAATTTTAAAAACCTTAATTTTTAAAAGCAAAAAAAAAAGACTAGCTTAAACCCATTTAATGCATTTTAGAAAAAAGTAAAATGATAGAGGTACATACCTAAAGGAGATGTTGACATGAATTGCTACTTGGAGGAGGTGGCAGGGTGTTGGTGTGGCTTAGAAGTAGGATCCCATTATATTCTTGTTGTTCTTAGGTAGGTAAAATGAATCAATGTATATTTAAAAAAAAAAATTATTTTACGAAACAATTATCCATTATTTAGGAAATGGGCACCCATTACCTACAAAATAGTTACCCATTTCCCATTAAACTCAAATGATAGTAGGTACCTAATTTAAATTAAGCCACGAGATCCTAAGACATAATGAGTAGTTGTTTTTGTTGGTATTTTTCAGCATTTTTCTAAGGCTAAAACATCCACAAGAAATGGACTCAACTTCTTGTTTGTATTTTCTAGGAAAAATAATAGAAAGATTGCCCAACTTGAAAATGCTTGAATTGGATGTAACATGGGTTTATCTTGATTGGTTTGAACCTTATGAATATAATGTCTAAGTCTATTTCTTCCTTTAAATCCATCAAAATCTATTTGTTAAAGGGTTTCGAGTCCCTTCAAAACCTGTTTGTTCCATAATAAAAAAACATGATAATATCTAAATGCAATTGAATGATACATATGAAAAGAAATAATTATAATATATAGCACTAGAGTTTTCAAATCTTATGAGAATAAGGATAGAGTGGAATAAAATTATAATAAAAGGATGACCTATAAGATGCTATAACCAATGAAAGCAATGAAAAAATGGAATCTCAAAAAATGAGGAAATGATATATATGTGCTCATTATCCCATCCCACTTTTAAAGTAATAAAATGAAATTATCTAAGTCAAATTAATATAATAAGAATATAAATATCATGAAAAAAAATATTATTATAAGATTGAATGGTCATTTTAACCATGCTTTGAGCAGTTGGGTTTGAAGATAATTTATGCTAATATTTAATAATATTTTTTTATTGATGACTTTGCATGTCTAACCATTAGTGACACACATTTTGAGAAGTTTGGAATATTTATCTATGCTTTAGTTGTTAAAGAGTTTGGCTATCTCCTTGCTAATGTTATTTCTTAAAAAAATGGTTTGTGGCATCTTGTTTCTAGGACATGATTCACAACTTGTTAATGAACCTTCTATAGATTACTCTTTCCTCACCCTAACTGGGGAAGAAGGAAGTATTGAAAAAAAGTTGTAATGCCTCAAGATGTTCTATTTGGATTAATGTTTATTGTTAAATTACGCTAGACCTATTGTTACAAATAATACTCTTCATCAATTTGATCTTGGCTCTAGGGTTATGCTTGGAAGTGGATTGATCATGGGGATTTTTAAATTTTAGGATAGTCTCATTTCTTTTTAAGATTCTTTCTCTTTATGGAAATATGTTATTAAAAGGGTTGAAAGAAAGTTGGTTTGTTGGATTACAACATGTCATTCTCTTTGGTAGGTGAATTCTATACCTAGTTTTAAGGTGGTTTCATCCACCCATATGTATTAGAGTACACATGACCATAAAAGAAGGAAATCTACTCGAATACATAGTATTTTTTGGAGGAAAGGTTTCATCAAGAAATATAGTTTGTAGATGATCATCATCTAATTGGTATTTAAATTTACCATATAATTTGGAAAAGAATATAACATAATAATTGATAATTGATAGACTCATTGGGTACATTGAGTTAAATCAATCAGAGTTATTTTCAAGCCATATTAAAATGGAAATGTCTTATGAAAGTTGTGGTCAACTAATAAAAGAATTAGTATAATTAGAAGTATATAATATATCCATTCAAAAGATATAGTCCCTTAAGGTTCTTGAAAATAATTAGGTATTTCTTTATCTTCATACATGAAATCTAAGCATGCAACATTGAAAGCTTGCAGATGAATATTAGGATTTTTTCACATGAGATAATTCAAATATAAGTATCAAAAAATAAATAAAAAATGAATAGATAACAATCTCAAGTGCAAATAAATTGTAATGTGGAGGATTGTATGTAAAATAAAACTTTGTTAGTGAGTATGTCATCTAATTTTCTAATTTAGCTATTGTTTAGGCTTTTGAGTAGTAATAACATACACACTGGTCATTTCAAATTGTCATCCAATACCTACTTAAAGATGCTCCAATAACTGTGCACTACAACCCTCTCAAAATAATCAATAGTTGTGCACAAATGCCCCAATAATCATGCACTATTGATACCAATAAAATTGTACAACTCCTTCAATTAAAATACAAAAAAAAAAACTACTAAAAAAAAGAAACTATTAATACAAATGAAATTTATTATTGAACTTTTAATTATTATTTTATTTAAATTTATTTAAATTAGTAATTACAAGTTTGATGAACAAAAAGTAAAGAATAATTGAACCCTGGGTGGAAAGTGCTCTTCCCTATCCAAGATGGTGGTAATAATGGTCGGTCGTTGATTATTGAAAATAGCTCGGTTCATTTCAAGTAAGAAAATACTTCGGCTAATAAATAGTAATAATATCAAAAGAAAATGGTGTGCAATATGGTGGATAACATGTAAAATAAAACTTTGTTAGTGAGTATATCTTCCATTGTTTTAAAAAAACTGAATTGATTCTTGAAAATGTGTAGGGTAGTGTATCGGTAGTCTTTATAGCTAACTTTGCACACCCACAAATCCTAAATAGTACATTAGATTTCAATGATTTTTTTGGTTGTCTCCGTATGTGACTTACTTGCTTATAGCTATTGTTTTGACTTATGGGATTTGTAATGACACATGTTGTGGGATTTATTGTGCATGCAAAGGTCAACAAGTGGTCATTTCAAAGTGTCACTCAATACCCACTTAAAGATGCCCCAATAACCATGCACTAGAACCACCTTAAAAATTGTCAATAGTTATACACAAATACCCCAGTAGTCGTGTGCTATGCAAACCAATAGAGTTGCAAACCTCCTGTAATTAAAGTCCAAAAATGCTAACTACTAGGGGTAAGGTGGACAAGTATTGGTACATGATAAATTTATTAATGGACTTTTAGTTATCATTCTTCTGATTTCTTTAAAGTTAGTAACTAGGGGGTTGGGTGAGCAAGGAGTGAACTGCAATTGAAAAATGGGGGGTGGTGCTCTTCCCTATATTATCCATTTAAAAAAAAATTGAGCTAATTCATGGAATGATGTATCCAAGGTAGAGTTGAGAAAAAGTGAACAATAGTTTTAGAATGCTGCTTTTGGATTTGATTGCATGAGTGTTTTTATCATCAACATTTTCCATCACATTTAGTGATTCATTATCACGATGATAAAGAACATAAAGATATTCAAATTATGTGTTATTTCCCCTATTTCTGTTCCATAAAACCCTTGTTTTTCTACTCTGTCACTATAGTATTTAAGCAACAATAGTGTGTTCTGTTTTGATTTTTGTTTTTGGTTAACAATGTTTAGGGATGAGGCCACAGTTTTGAAGAAGATTGTGAATTGTGCATTAAAAATCATGAAAAAAGATCCATTATGGGTAGCCGAGCATCCACTTGGATTGGATGAGCTTGTAGAAGAGTTCGAATCAGTTGCAGGAGAAGAGACGGTAAACATCAGGGGGATCGTGGGCATGGGAGGTAGTGGTAAAACCACATTGGCTAAAGAGCTCTTCAACAGGAAGATTTCCTCCTTTGAAAGAAGCAGCTTTGTTTTCGACGTGCGAGATGCAGCATCGAGAAACACTCTGCCTGACAAGCAGAAAAAGCTTCTGTCTGACCTCGGTGTCCATCATGCTTCATTCGACCATGCAGATGAAGGCAAGGTCATTCTTGCAAATCATTTGAGCTCTCATCAGGCACTCATCGTTCTGGATGACGTGGATCACATCGACCACCTGAATGCTTTCTTGCCAAACAAAGACAAGCTTGGATCCGATAGCTTGGTTATTGTAACTACCCGCGAATTGGGTGTCCTAATATCATGGGGTCTCTCCCAATCCTGCATTTATAAAATGCCAGGCCTTAACTGATTACATGCCAAGCAGCTATTCTGCTGGCACGCTTTCTTGCAACCCTCTCCACCGGCTGAATTTGGAACCCTGGTTGAAGAATTCTTGAAGGCTTGCAATGGTTTGCCTCTGTCACTGAAGGTATTGGGTTCACAGTTATATGGCAGAAAGTCTGAAGATTATTGGAAGTCCCAATTACATAAAATCTTAAGAATATTGCCTGGCGAAATCCAACAAAGGCTAAAAGTTAGCTATGATGCGCTTGATGAAGAAGAGAAGGAGATGTTCTTGGATGTAGCTTGTTTTTTCATAGGAGAAGATAAAAGCAGGGCTATAGCAGTGTGGGATGGATCGGGTTGGAGTGGTCTGCATGGGTTTGAAACACTCCTGAATAAGTGTCTTGTGGAGCTGGTTGAGGAGGAAGTGTACTATTTGGGAAGTTTCGAGATGGTAAACAGGACAAGGATAAGGATGCATGATCACCTTAGGGATATGGGAAGAGAGATTGCTAGTAGACACGCACCATATCGTCTTTGGTGTCCACAGCAGATTGATAACCTGAAACATTCCACGGTGAGATTATTATTGGCTCCTCCATTCTGTGTCTTTATTAGAAGCAAATAATTAGCTGAATAGAGGACTGTCTTCTTATATTGCCTGTTTTTCACTTTTAATCTGCCTCTACTTTCAGTGAGTTTGATTGAAAATCTCTGCATGTCTGATTTTTTTTATTCAGAAAAGAGAGCCGATCAGAGGGATACAACCTGCAGATTCTTTTGTAGCGTTCAAAAAGTACACGCAGCAGTTGATGCGAAACTCAATCAGACAATCTAAGCGCCTTCGATTCTCAAATGGATTACAAATTCTTTCCGTCAGAGAAAGCGAGTTTACGGAAGAATTTGCAACATTATCAGAAGACCTTGTGATGCTTTTTTGGAAAGATTTTCCCCTGCGCAATGTTCCATCATGGCTTACATTAAAAAATCTAAGGGTTTTAGAGCTTGATGGTGCTGATGAGTTGGAAGAACTATGGCAGAACAATGCAGATTTAAGTATTTTGCTTTTGAGGTTCTAGAAGATTACTTCAAAACTTTTTTTATAGTTCACACTTTTAATGAATTGAATTGAATATATTAATGGTTGCCTGCAGCCTCCTTTGCAATTGAGTGAACTTATTTTAAGGAATTGTCGAAAATTGCAATGGCTTCCAAGCTCGATAAGACGTCTTCACCATCTGAAGAGGCTTGTCGCTGACTTTCCTGGTAACATTTTGACAGTGGAGTGCTGGGGCCTCCAATCACTCGAGAATTCGCGATTATACTCGCCAGTGCTATCTTCACTACCTGATGGTTTTGATAATTTCACAAGCTTGAGGAATATAAATCTGCAGTATTGCGAGCGGTTGAGCACTTTGCCCGCTTCTTTCAGTCAGCTCTTTGCCCGCTTCTTTCAGTCAGCTGATATGCCTGACAGATCTAAATTTATCATACTGTGGAATGCTGTCATCATTACCTGATGATTTTGGCAATTTAACGAACTTGTGGAGTATAGATCTGCGACATTGCAAGCGGTTGAATATGTTGCCCGATTCTTTCAGTCAGCTGTTACACCTAACAGATCTAAATTTATCAAACTGTGAAATGCTGGCATCACTACCTGATGATTTTGGCAATTTAACGAGCTTGAGGGGTATAAATCTGCAGTATTGCAAGGGATTGAAGATGTTGCCCGCTTCTTTCAGTCAGCTGTTACACCTGACAGATCTAGATTTATCATACTGTAAAATGCTGTGTAAAATGCTGTCATCACTACCTGATGATTTTGGCAATTTAACGAGCTTGAGGAATATAAATCTGCAGGATTGCAAGGGGTTAAACATGTTGTCCGCTTCTTTCAGTCAGCTGTTTCACCTGACAGATCTAGATTTATCAAAATGTGAAATGCTGTCATCACTACCTGAGACGCTACCAATTATGTCGCTCAACAATCTAAGAATAACCTTTTGTAATTTCCTGAAGGACGTCAGGTGTATTAGTGGTCTCATAAACCTTGAGAGACTGGAAATAGGTGACTGTCTGCAGATAGAAGAACTTCCAAGCTTTGCAGATTTGCCTTCGCTGAAGAGTTTTAAAATGTGGAAATGCCCCGAAGTTGATAAAATAGAAGGTTTGGAACATGCCAAGTCGTTGAACAAATTGTGGGTAGAGACCCGGTGGAAGGTGCCAGGTATACAGGGTTTGGAGAATGTGGAACGACTGGAAGGATTACACCTGAAATACGAGACCATATCAGCTCTGAAACCTTGTATTCAATCTATAAAGGGGAAGGTACTAAAAACTTTTACGAATTCAAAGTTTTTCTTATTGTGTAAATGTTCATGTAAATGGCTGAATATTTTGAATATAATTATACGATTTGTAGGAATGTCCAAGGATTATGTGGATACAAGGTGGCGTTAACCATTTGAAGGAGTCAATTGTAAACTCATTGGAATTGGAGTTTTCTGACCTTAAGAAGGTCGTCTGGAGGGTTCCAGATGATTCCAATGATTCAGAGGTCTCTATTCCAGATGGTTCAGAGGTTTCAGATGATTGGGTTGGATTCGGCGAAGATTATGTTTATTGGTATGGACTCGGCGAAGATGATTTTTCAAATGAAGGTGATTATTATTTGTATTATGCGGAGAAAGAGAAAGAAAAGAGCAAAGTAGTATGTATATGGTATTCAGTTTGTGCACGCCACTTTTTTCTACCAGACAAAGTAATAGGAGTGTCCGGCGAGAAACAAAGAGTTGCGGAGGCCTTTCACCAATTATTGGAACTTATGGAATAATTGGCAGGTACACAAATTTATAATACTTGGTGGACAGCTATCTAAGAATTTTTTAAAACAACAGCTGCAGATATAATACTTGTATTACATTCATAAAATTAAATTTTCTTTATTCAATATAATTATAAAATATGTAAAAGGTACATGTTTTCATTCTTATGTAAAACGATAAAATGTTAGAGATTTAATATATTAATAGTAATTTATTTGTTAGTCATTCTTTATTTTTAATATTTGATTGAGTGTTAATGATTTAGAATTTTTTTAGTTTTATATAATTTTATCTAATATAGTAAGAATGTCTATAGTAGAATTTGAGTTTATACAAATTTTAATTTTGATTTAATGTTTGTGTTTGACAAATAAAAAGATCAATAATAATATTTTTCTTCTCAAATATATATGATTATCATATGTACATACAAAATACTTCTTTTATATATAATTATTAGTCCCTGACTATATAATAGACAGAGACTAATGTTTTGGCTTACTTTACTTTTAGAATGCAGACTAATGTCTTTGATTTATTGTTTGAATTTTATAATACTAATTACAAATCTAAATTAAATATTCACCATTTATATTATATTTTACAAAAAAAATAAATATTGCCATTGCTATTAGATTTTAACTTTTTTTTTTAAGGTCATTTTTTGTTTGAGACTAGCATTTGGGAGGATTTTCATGTTAGAAATATATAATCATGTTAATAAGAATTATGACCAACTAGGTTCAGCTATAGAAAAACCTTAAATCATATGGTAATAAAAACAGTAACAAAAATATGAATCTCTCCTTTATTATCATGGCATCTAAAACTTTTCACCTAAATAACCTTAAATCTAATGATTACATATAATATAGTTATACACCCTATTTTAAATATTACCTTACAAAATTTGGTAAATAAATAAAACTATTGTATCTTTTATACACACAAATTGAATTGTACTCTCTAATATATTAGCTTACACATATTTTTCTATTGACCTAACTCTTACACCTCTTTTTGGTACAAATGCTAATATGTAAAGATTTGTGAAATTGGGGAAGTTACAGATAAAAATGACATTTTTTTTTCTAGTTTACTCCATTAATTTTCTAGAAAGTTCTTTTAATTTTATTTAGTTTTATGTGGCTTCCTATGAATCTTTTTCATTGGCCAATGCATAGGTTAAGGCTATTGATTTTTTTGACCTTTAATGTGCAAAACAACCTCAAAGGTATGGATACTAAATCTGGTTTGCACTGGAAATGGATCTCGTTGGACAAACCATGGATCTGGTGACATAGTTTCTTGTCATAAATTTATAAAAGTGTCATAGAAAAACTCTAGGGAAAATGAAACTCTAGATTGCTGACCCTAGATCATTTTTGTTCAATTGGTTAATCAAAGATAAGAGGTTGGGCAAAAGGTTTTAACAAATTCAAAATAGCAACAAATTCAATAGGTTTCAAATATTAAGGGATTTTTATAATCAATTATGGAAATAAGTACTAGAGTAAATGATAATATAGATTATGAAAACAATATTAGCATTGCTATATTATTATTAATTGTTTCTTCTTGGTTGGATGACAACAATAGGTTGTTCAATAGGTCATGTAGATATTAATAAATTAATTATTAATGAGGCTTTAGATATGATGGAGTTTATATGTCAAACTATAACAACAAATTTGATCAACACATCATAGAAATGACAATGAATTCATTATGTTCTAAACGCTATAGGATTTATACATTGATTATAACAATGGTATCCTAAAACGTGTCATATGTGATATCATAATTCAAATAATAAGATTATTATATTTTATTCTATATGCTCTCCATGCTTATGGAGGCAAGCTTGTTGTTCATATAAGCCATTTAGAACCCCCAAGAATCTCATGCACCATTCATTCATTCATTAATGTAAACTAAGTGAAGATAAAATCTTTGCAAGATCTTGTTGAAGCAAGCATCTAGGATTTGTTAAAGAAAAAACAATCTAGTGTTATCCAGGCAACTAAAGTACAATGTTTCCTTGCAGGATGTTGCATCAAAGATAATGTCATTTTCACAACAAGGACCTTGTGTTGTTTGCATCCTTTTAGCAAATGGTGTCATTTCTAATGTGACACTTCATCAACCTGCAACTTCTGGTGCCACTTTGATATATGAGGTTTGATATTTTGTTATTAATTTGTACTTCTTTATTATTTCCATTGATTCCATTCATTATAATAAAAAAGAAAATATATGTTCCAAACATTATAGATCTACCAGCTCATTTGTTTATAGATTCTTTTTCTTATTTTTGTTATAGTAGTCTTCATTAAAATCAACATCTCCTCATTGTGTAATTGTTGTGCACTCTTTGTAAGTGGCAATTATTCATTCACAAAAGTATTTGCACATTATGCATTATAGTATTAATAACTATTACATAAATCAAACACATAAAGATTACTAAAATATTTATTAATTAAATAAAAATCAAAACCTTTCTTATATATAATTACAATGAAGAATGACAATCCACATTTTCAATGTGCGATAAACAAAAGAACATTCTAGAAAGAAATAAAACCTAAAATATATTTCACATTTTATAGAGTTTTTTCTATTTATTCTTTGACCTTCTTGATTTGCGGTACTAATATTTTATTATTTTTAATCTTCATCATCTCAATTTCTCTTTTTCACTTATGCTTTTGCTCTTATTTTTGCTTTCTTGCTAGCCTGCCTCCTCTACCCCACCACCTTTTTACACTCTTCTTTTACACATCTCCTATTTTTAAAGTTTTTCATTTCTTTTTATCAAGCTTTTATATTTTTTTGATTGACTTATTGTTAATTTTATTTCTTGATTGTTAATCCAATTTCAACTTTCTTTGCCAGGGTAGCCTTGTTATGTCTTACGCTCTTACTATACTTTCTTGCCTTTTTCAAATTTTCTCTACATTTCCCAAGCCAACCTATTTTCTTGGCATCTTGACCTTAATTTAAGAGTAGCTTTTTTTGCATTCCCATGGATTATGGAGAGTAATTCATAATACCGACTCAAAAACTATACATAGTTTCCTCCAAAAGACGAAAAAATCTGTGTAAGTTCACTATTATGAACTGTGAAAATCTCTCTCTTAATTTATCAGTAACATTTTTTTTTCTAGATATATAAGATGTGCTATAATATGGCACAGTTGGATGCTTTTAAATTTGTGTGAAACTAGTTGAAGAAATTTTAACTGCTATTTTCACACTCGAGATCACTATTTTGTGTTAATCTTTGCTATGTTTTACAATTTTTTGCTATTGACAGGAATTCCAGCTGTATCAAGGGTTTCTATTTAAAATGGACCGACTAACTTCACAAATCCACAATGCAGACTGCTCAATAGGTGATGCAAAGGACGAGCCAAGCCATCTGACTGTAGGATTTTCCTGTTTCTCATTCAATGATTTTTGGTTTTTGCTACAAGTAATTGGATGGTCATTTTAGATAGGAATATGTGTAACCCCCGATTTTGAAACTAATACTACACAGGATAAATGATTCCTTCCCATTGTTTTCTCCAGATGGTGAAGTTCATGTGCTGAAGAAGGATGAATCAAAGCGATGGAAGCTATTCAAAGACCCTGGATATACAGTATGCTTCTATTGGCCTTATCTTCACTTCTCATCAATCAACAATCCATGCTATCTCCATCTGCTTTAAGCCAGAGGAATTAGGAGAAGAAGTTCAGATGAAGTCAAAGATGAGAGTTTTTGACATCAACAACAATGCATTTTCCAAATAAGAAAGAATTTGTGTTTGGATTGGGCTGGTCTAGGCACCGCATAAGATATAAGGCAATCACACTTTGTTAATATATCACCCTTTTGCAAAATTTTATAACTGGAAGTGGAGAAATTAATGCTGAAATTTTACAATTAAATTATACAAAATAAAATGTTTTTAAAGATACTTCACATCCGCAGTCTTACTATATTCTCAAACATGACTGCCTTTATTTTCAAGCAGATATACTAAAAAGTGGTTTACTAATTTGTAATGTCCCACTTTGAAATATAATTCAATAATAAATAATAATAAAATTAAAATACAAAAGAATAAATATTAAAATTAATATTAAAATATAAAAGAATATAATTAAATATAATTAAAATTTGATTAAAGTTAATGAAAGGTCAAAAGGCATGAAATGATAAGTTGTGACTTCCTCAAACATAAGATATAAAAGGAAGAAGAGAAACTCATTTGATGGGGGGAGGATTTGAAAAATGAGAAGTGCAGATCTGATTTAAATAAGAAGTGCAGATCTGATTATAAAAGATTATGTCCTTTCCAAAGGGCAGAAATAATGAAGAGTTGCACTCTTTCAAAAGGTGCTAATGGTGAAAGGGTGTGTCTCTTGCCAAAGGGCATTACGTTGGTGGAGAAGAAAACAAAGTATTAAGGATAAGGGATTACCGGAGAAAGGAAGGACTCTGACACCACTATTGCTACCTCAGTCCACATCTACACCCTGACTAACACGATAGGGGTATAAAGCAACCAAAGAAATTCAGAAAGAAGACGTTTCAGGTATGTCTTCATCTCCTAAAGGAATGCTAATAATTGTTGCTAAGATATTGCAAGGAGTAATACGTGTATCTAAAGTATGATAGAAATCACTTCAGTATGTCAAGAATGTTAAACCATTTCCCACAGCTAATTATAACTATAACAAATCTACTATATAGTTTTCAGTAACTTACTATATATCGCATACTCAGAAAATATGCTCGACTGGTTAAATGATACAAACAAGTTATAATGCATGACAGTGTTTAGATTTATGGTTATAATGCCAAATTCGCATGTGCTTGTATTAAACCATAATTATTCATCATTCAACCTGTATAACATATTAAATTGGAACTATGTATGTGAATTGATAGAGCTGTGCATTTCTAGTAATTAAACTTAATGTCATATATGTATTTACAATCCCAAGTAGTCACAATCTAATACACATAAGCAGTTTATAATAGTAATAAATATGAATAATGTTATGCTAAGGAATTGACACTAGACTTTCACAGTACGTCTGATATATTTTGATATACATAAGTAGATTATTATTAAAGTTAAACCACAAATGGCATAAGCGAGCTCCTTAATGATTTCCTTTTCTATTCACCTGATATAATAACCATAAAATTATACATAAATTGGATAAAGGGAACTGCTAAAATACTGACAGATTATTTTACAGATCTAAAACTATAACATACTATACAATCTTATGTCAATAACAATAAAAATGAATCTACTCACTAATTTACTTAAAATCCCGAGAAGGCAGAGTGTTTGGGAGAGGAGGATAACTGTCTCAGTTGTCCACCTACTGATCCATGTAAGATCAGTAGGCCAGTAGGGCATATGACTGCTACTGGGCCTGGGACTGGCAATTAATAAGTCCCTCTACAATCTGAAACTTTCTTGGTTTAATAATTGTAGGGTGAGACAAGGAATGAATTGCGGGGATAAGACCCACACCACTAATAGTAAGCCAAAGGGGCATAATGACTACCTTTGGATCTAGAGTGGGATGGATGGGCTAACCGGATCATTCCCTGTGCTACCAACTATGGTTATTAAAGGAAAAAAAATGTTATAAACCATATAAGTTGCAATTGAATAAATCTTGTTTCTGCTGCATATGTATAATCTGAAAAAAGTAATTTCTGTATGTTCGACTGTGATTTTTCTTTGAATGAACAAGTAAATATAAGATTATAAACCAAATTGAATTATTAATTCAATATTAGAAAGAAGACTATGTTTCTTTGTTATGACTATCGGTATCTAAGAAGTTGGAAAATGCGATATTTAAGATAGTTTGTCTCCTAATCAATTTAGTTTAAGTCATAAGTATGTTGAAATGGATTAATTATGGGGAAAACAAAGCTAGACCTAATAGGGGACATTACATAATTATATGCTCCTAAAAGAAACATAAACACGGATTACTGAATTCATGAAGAATGTGAAACCTGATCCAGGATCTAGTTTCCATCTCTCTATATCTAGTGCAAACTCAAATAGGGCAAACTAGGACAACTACAAGAAAACTGTGAGTTTGGATCTTTAATGTACACTTTGTCAATTGCTACCCGCCATTCGTCACCTATTTCCCAGAAATTTCTCTGTCGGCACAAACAGCTAGAAAGCCACTAAAAGATATGTCAAATACATATTATGCTTTCAGCTACTGCAAATATTTGCTACAAGCTAGAATCAGCAAAAGTAGAAAATTCCCATTTACAATGATGTTTCAGGGTCATCCCAATGCTTCACAGTTGGGACACCAAACTGTTAGGCCATTTCCATTATTAAGCTATTATCAAATTGTTTTCTAATAAGTTTAATGGTCAATCCAACTGACCAACACCATTAAGAGAATCCAAGAAATCCCTACTAGCCAATCGAAAAAAAATATACTCAAGGTCGTCACACACCAACTACAGATCAGCAATATTTGTTCCAATTTTCATTAAACATAAATTACATTAAGGAGACGGCAAAAGCATTCTGTACACAGTAAGAACTGCCAATGTTACGTTTCATTTTTTTATTGTATGAATCATTGCTGAAACGTTCTTGTTTGAGTACTTAATTAGTTTGAATGTACACTCTGGATTTAACCTATTAAAGGTTTTGTAAATGTCCATGCAATTAGTTGTTTTTAACCAACACTAAATAAGAAAAAACCCTAAATAGAACTCAGTAACGACCACTTACCATACTGGTGATGCGTTGTATAAATTAAGTGTTGCAACCACACACTGGGCAACAACTGAACTTGCAACTGTAGAAATAATTGTCTTCAAAGCTATGCTAATACTATGTCAAAAATTCAATAAGCAAGCAGGGTCTAACATTAGGTTTCAGAAAATAAAACTAGAGAAACATAATACACATAAATAACAGTTTCAGATTGAAAAAGCACAACATAAAACTTTTCTGACAGACTGCAATCAATTGACTGATGTTTTCACCAAAGAAGACAACTTCATAGAGCAGTAGCAATACAACAACATTCAACTCCTTCTAAGATGGCAGAACCATTTGAAAAAGATACGAACTAGGCTTATGCCCTTCAATTTGAATATCTCATTACTTGGGAACTGAAATTCATTTTTTCTATTCATTATTTTTAGCATCATTTCTAGCATTTAAGTTGTCCCATTTATGATTCCTTCTTCCAAGCATCAATATTACCAAACAGTTAAGATTTGAAATACGGTTGCAGTGCGTAGTGTTAAGTACTTAGCATCGAGCTAAAATTACTTAGCATAATTCGTAGATAATTTTAGGTCAATTGTGCACTGCTTGACAAGTACAACTAGTCTATTGTTTAGCTCAATTGTGCACTGCTTGACAAGTACAACTAGTCTATTGTAACAACAATACAAAGTGATCCTTGAATTTTAATATACTTTATAATTCCCATATGCATGAACCATGATGCATACATATCAACCTATACTAAAACTAACATATAAAATGCAATATCTTTCTATAATACATTCTTTGTTTCTCCCTATTGGATTAGATCTTCAATTTTCTCACCGTTTCCACTTCATGAAGGTAAAGTGCTTTTCCATTAATTGACCCCTAAATATACCAATTGATAACAAATTCATGTATTATAAAATCATATGAACCTTTCTTGCACTAGAAAAAAGGTAGAGCCTTAAGTACATTGTCTAGGCAAAACCATAGAGATCAAAGATAGTGAAGTAATGTTGTTTCAAAATTTATAACAATGAAACATTATCCATGAGTTTCTACTAGGTTGTCACCCATTTGTAATTTGAAAAAATTATCACAACACATCAATCCATTCCATGACATGATATTTGCATTTGAAATCCCTAATATCTTCATTTGTTTTCTAAATGGAGAAGAAACTTCCTCTAGTCCCAATAGATAACCAAATCTTATAAGAGATTTACAGGTAGAATTGAAGTGAATAAAAATGCCAAAATAATTTCATTTCCAGAAAATATAACATTGTATTTGCCCCATCTATAGATAAGATGGGATATTTTATCTCTCTCCAATCTCCCCTTCCCTCTCTCAATCTCCCATGCCTCTTTATCTCTTCACATCTCTCCCTTCCTCCATCCTTCCTTGCCTCCCTATCCCCCTATCTATCTCTACGACTCTCTCGCACTATTCCAATATATATCTCTATTTTCTCCTCCCATAACATTTATTTCTCCCTCTTTGTCTTTCCCTCTCCCTACCCCCCCTTTATATCTCTATCTCTACTTCTCATTATTTGTATGTCTCTCTTTATCTCTCCCTCTTCATCTTCCTCTTTATATCTCTATATTTTCCTCTCTACCTCTCCCTCTCTGTCTCTTTATCTCTCTCTATTTTCATCTCTCTTTCATTCCTACCTCTATCTTCTTCCCTCTGTATCTCTAGACATGTCTCCCTCTCTCTATCCATCCACCTCTCTCCCTCTCCCTTTCTCTAGACCTATTTATATATACCTCTTTGCCTCTCTATCTCCATCTCTCCATATATGTTCTTCTATCTCTCCCTCTATCTCTAGCTTATTATATACCAATTTCTTTGCCCCTATATCTCCACCTCTATCTATGCTTATATATCTCTCTCTACCACTATATACCTCATATACAACCCAAATTTAAGCAAAAAATATACCAAAATTTTCCTTATGAAAATATGAATTTGAAATGAAATAAATCACAACCCTTTCATGTTGTTGAATAGTTTCCCTAAGTTGATACAGTTAAAGTTAGATTACATTAGGGATGAAAAAACATTTATTTTCCATTGCTTTCAAACAAGGACCTTCTCATTATTTATTTTCAATATTTTGTATCATTATATTGATAGAAAGAATAATTGAATCATCCTAACGTATAAACGATGTAATTTCATTATTTCATTAATCTTCAATTATTGTAAACTTTTTATTACAATGGAGGAATGTGGAATATTGTTTTCAGCATTGTTATTGTACTTTTGAGTTGTCATAATTCCCATCCAATTGTACTATTGCAATTGGATTGTTGGTTCCATAAGTAGATTATGGATATATTTTGGCATTCGTCTCTTTGATTTACATGTTTTTATGTTCTCTATGTTGTTTGGTTGTAATATTGAGGAATTTTTAAATTTCTCTTTCTTGCATGTATGGTTTTTATTTTTTCTTAGAGTAAAAAGGGTGAAGTTGTTTTGTCCTATACTTTTGCCTAAAGAGTGTAGAGAGGGCATCCAAAAATTTGATTAAGATATTTAGTATGGATGAAAATTATTCAGTTTGTAGAGGTCAAGCTCTCTACCAATAATTCCTTACTATCTAAATCAAATATATGAGGCATTATCTTATTAGAAAGATTAAGATTGGATGATACGATATTTTAAACATATTAAGTGGGTTAAAATGCACAATTGCACACTTATCATGAATCATCCATGCTAAGTACAACTTTTACAAGTCCACATCTCTCCCTCTCTCTACCCCTATATCTCTTTTGTAAAAATTGAACTCATGTACAACATAAATATACAAAAAAATATAAATTTTTTTTCTAATTGACTTTCCATACCTCTTTAGTGTACCCATTGCACACCAAGGTGTGATTACTAGTTTAATTTATTTTATTTCACATAGCATTTTTGTTTATTTGATTTATTTATAGAATTTCAATTATTTAACTCAAATTACTATAGACCAATGCAGATCTTTAATCGTTCACTAATAATCTAAGTGTTATTAGAAAAAATAATATAGCTTTTCCTAATTAGATGCTCAATCTTCTTTTTAAAGTAGTTTTGTCACAACACCACCACCCTTATTTTTCTATTTTTTTTTCTCAACTTCATGCATCCATAAATATTTTATAAACATGCTTTTGTATTGTTTCTAAAAAATAATTAAATATTTATAATTTTTTCCCATTTACATTTTAAAGTTTGAAGCTTTTCTCAAATCTCCTTCATTATTGTATATTTCTATGCTAGTTGCTATGAGTATTGGTTATGTTAAGTCAAAGGCATAGGTTAACAAGTAAAAAATGCAAGCATTAAAAAAGCTAAAACTATTAAATTGTTACATTATTTTTTGTAAAATAAATTTTAATTTTTTTATTCAAAGATCAAATGAGGCCACAATATATAATATCAAGAGAAACATAAGTCAAGAGATAAAGAAAATTACCTTGAGAAAAGAATAAATCAAGAGTTTTGATCCAAACAATGATCAAATTTAACATCAAAAGGTTGATTTAGATTCTTAGAGCATTGCCCCTCTTGGAGGAAACCTAGATGACTAATTTCACAAGCTAGATTGTAAAATTCTTGACACAAAATACACAAGTTTTTAGAAATACTTCTCATATCCCTTAGGTAGGCATTATTCGAAGGGTTGTAGCTTGGTCTTAAAGAATATGTCTTCAATGATCATCATCCATACCTAGCTAAAAGTGGAGACTATATTCACTATCTAAAAACTCTTGAATGGAGGAGGTTGAATCCTATAAGTAAAACCTCTCTTCCCTTGTTTCTTAAGTATGGGTGTTTCCCAACTCTAGCAAGTTATAAAAAATGGCCATAAGATCTTGAGAGGACCTTTCATGATCATGATCCATTGAAGCACATTGGGTGGCATCTAAGTTTATTATCATGGCAAGTTGAATTAACTTGAAGGACCCACGAGGATTTTTAGAGAGCATTGAGTCTGAGTAGGTAGCCTTATTTTTCATTTAGAGCTAAAACACATGGAAGGAGCTTGATTAATCTCAACATAAGAAAGAAAAACCCTTGAGGGGTTACACTCAATTTGAATGTTAAAACCCTTATATGCATCCTTTTCCCCTAAAACAACAAGAGAAGTATTCATGAAATTGAGTAGTTTAGGAAAAGTTGAGCTATTAGGATGAAGGTAACATTTACCTTGCAATCCTATGCATATGTAATGTATTTCCAACACTCTTGGAATGCGTACTTGGACACCTATAGTGTAGTTGGCGAAATAATTTGTAATTTACATTCTCCTAGAATCTTGCTATTAATTGCCATATAGATGCCCAAATCAAACCATTTGACGCACGCCAAATGTGAAAATTGGAATTTTCGCATTTGGTGAGCACCAAATGTTCTGCATTGTTCTAATTTGGAGACAATCTATACCCACCCCCAAAGTAGAATATATACAAGAAATATAACAATGTAATTTCTAGTTTTTAGAGGATCATATAAAATTTCAGACAGTCAAATTTCAGTAATTAGCATGTTAAATTTCAATAATCAACATGCTCCTATTAGCTTTCTTTAGCTTAATATCTTGAACTCTCTTTATCTTTCCCAAACTATAGACCTATCTCTCTCCGTCTCTTTTCTCTCTCACTTCGCTCTCTCCTCTCTAGGTACATCCTATCCTCTCTATCATTCATTTCTTCATTACCCCCATTTCTATCCTTCACTTCCTCCTCTATCTTCTTCTCTCTCACTCTCTTATTATTTCTCTCCCCTCCCTCTCCATTCTCTTGATCACTACCTATCCTTTCTATCCTCTCTCTCACCATATCTAGGGCTCTCCCTCCCTTCCTATTTACCACACTACCTCTCCCTCCCTATATTATTATCCACCTCGCTCTCTCCCTCTAGGTTTCTCACCTATCTAATTGTACACCATCTAGTTGTCTCCCTCCCCCACCATCATTCTCTCCCTCCCTCTTACCCCTATCCATGTATGAACTCTCTCCCTCTTATCTCTCTTTACAAACCTATCTATCTCTGCATTCCCTAGGTCTCTCACTCCCTCCATGTCTACCTCTCCATCCATCCCCTCTTACTCATCTCTTTGTTTGTCTATCTCTTATCTTCTCCCTCCCTCCCCTCTCTAGGTCTCTCCCATACTTTCTTCCCCTCTCCCTTTCTATCTCCCTCCCCAACTCTCTCATCTTCTCTCTTCCTCTCTTATTCTCTATAGAGAGGAAAGTGGTACTATATGGTATTCAGAGCAATAGTAGTTTCTGGCAAGAGACAAAGAGTTGTGGAGGTCTTTTACCATTTATTGGAACTTCTGGAATAAATGGTAGGTACACAAATGTATTGTAAGTTTCATATTGAAGTTTGCAGGACAACTAATACTAACATTTTTTTTAGATAACAACTGCAAATATCATTTCTATCTTTTAAGCTGTCCCATTTATGATTCCTTCTTCCAAGCATCAGTGTTACCAAGGAGTTAAGATTTGAAATAGGATTGTAGTGCGTAGTAATAAGTTTCCATCAAGCTAAAATTACTTAGCATAATTCATAGATAATTTAAGCTCGGTTGTCCACTGCTTGACAAGTGCAATTAGTCCATTTTAGCAACAATACAAAGTGATCCTTGAATTTTAATAAACTTCTTAATTTCTATATGCATGAAGCATGATGCATACATATCAACCTGTATTAAAACTAACATATAAATGTGATCTCCCTCTATAATACATTCTTTTTTTCTCCCTAGGACAACCCCTACATGAAGGTGAAGTGTTCTTCCAATTGTTGACCCTTAAATATACTAAACACTAACAAATTCATGTCTTAGAAAAGCATATGAACCTTCCCTACATTAGACAAAAGGTAGAGCCTTAAAAATATTGTCTACACAAAAACATAGAAATCAAAGATACTAATATAATGTTGTCTCGAAATTAATAACCTCGAAACATTGTTCATGACTTTCTACCAAGTTGTCACCCATTTGTAAGCTAGAAAACTTATCACAACTCTCCTTCACTATTGTATATTTGTACGCTAGTTGATATGAGTATTGGTTATATTAAGTCAAAGGCATATGTCAACAAGTAGAAAATTAAAGCATTAAGAAAGAGAAAACTAAAATAAATTTTATTTTTTTTAATTTTAAGATTAAATAAAGCCACCATATATGATATGATCAAGAGAAACATAAGTCAAGAGATATGGAAAAATACCTCGAGAAAAAAAGAAATCAAGAATTTTGATCAAAGTCATGAGCAAATTTAACATCTAAAGGTTGATCTAGATTCTTAGAGTATTGCCCTTGATGGAAGAAACCCAAATGGATAATTTGACAAGCTAGATTCTAAATTTCTTGACACAAAATACACAAGTTTTTGGTAATACCTATCACATTCCTTAGGCTAGCATTATTCAAAGTAAGGGTAGTAGCTTGGTCTTCAAAAATATGTCTACAATGATCATCATCGACACACAACTAAAAGTGGAGGCTATTATCACTATCTAAAATCTCTTAAATGGAGGAGGTTGATTCCTATAAGTACAACCTCTCTTCCCTAGTTTCTTGATTATGGGTATTGCCCAACTCTAGCAATTTATAAAAAATAAACATAAGATCTTGAGAGGAACTTTCATAATCATGAGCCATTGAAGCACATTGGGTGGCATCTAAGTTTATTGTCATGGTAATTTGAATTAACTTGAAGTCCCCATGAAGCTTTTTAGAGAGCATTGTGTCTATGTAGGTAGACTTATTTTTCCTTTAGATTCAAAACACGTGGAAGAAAAGATGCAAAGTATGATCTTCAATGAGAAAGTAAAGATAGTTACACTGCAAATTTGAAGATGATGTTGGTGTAATTATTTATTCATCTTGGATATAATTACACTTCAATTAAGTTTATTTAGGTACATGCACCACATATTAGTTTGTATATGAGACACTTAGGGAGATGTGCTTTCATTGGGAGTGTGTATGTAGGAGAATTTCCACCTTTTATGGTGTGATCTTACTGTTACTTTATCATATCCACTTATTGTGGAGTGATAATTCCACCTTAGGTGGGTGATCCACCTCATGTAGAATATTTTACTATTTCTCCTAGACCTACCCCTACTTACCCTTGAATCTCATTGAGCCACATGTCATCATTTTTTTCTCTCATGTCTCTTAGCCTTGTCTTTATAAGTAGGCTTATCCTACATTGTATGTAACAACAACGAACAACAACTTGATGATCCAATTGATCACATTTTGCATCATTGATAGTAATACAGTTTATTCTTGTCACATTTTGTTCTCTCTTATTTGTGCTTTCCATTTCCTCTAGATCTTAGAAAAAACACATGGTATCAGAGCCATTGGAGTGCCATTGGTTTGCCAATTGAGAGAAATTTGGGGTTTTGTATTTTGGAGTTTTCTATTGCAAGTTATTATTGGAGCTTGTTGGGTCAAATATGAGGTCACCATTGGATTGAGGAGGTTCGCGAAAGTCAGAATCACCTTTTATTTCCTCCAAATCCAACATCGAAGGCCAAATCTAGAGTCGTTTGAAGGTTGAGGGTGGTGACTTGTCCCGACAGGGATATGCAATTTTGGAGCTTTTTTGGCCAAAACTGTCATTGCCATTATACTCAGAAGGCCCAAAAACCCAAAGATCACCTATCCATTCGTCCAAATCGAATCTCGTCACCCCAAGGTGGAAAAATCCCCCTCCTAGACTGTCGTACGAACATCATTATTGTAGGCCTGATTTTTTTAAATATTTTAATTTACTGTTTGTTTTATTTTTTCAGAAATTCAAAAAAAAATTATTAATTAAAAATCCAAATTTAATTTGGGGGCGGAGAGGGGGGGGGGTGCATTTTTTTTGTTTTTTTGTTTTTATTAAAAAATTGAATGTTTTTTGGGTGGATTGGTACCACAGGGTACAACCCTGCGGCCCCACAATGTACATGCGAGTACCACAGGTAACCCTGCGGCCTCGTAGGTAACCTACGGGTAACTACAGGGGCCTGCGGGCTACAGGTTATCCTGCGGCGGGCTACAGGTTATCCTGCAGGTACCACAAGTACGCCTGCAGGCATCCCTGTGGGAGGCCCACATAATTGTTTTTTTTAATTTTAAATAGTTTTTTAATTAAAAAATTTTTAATTTCTTTTTTTAAAAAAATAAATAAATAAATAAATTATTTTCTTTATTAATTTTTTTAATAAAGTTTTTTTCTTTAATAATATTTTATTAAAGGTTTTTTTTCAATAAAAAAAATTCAAAAAAAATCACTTGTACCTTTTTTTTTAGTTTTTATTTATTATTTTTTAATAAAGTTTTTTTTGGGCATTTTAATAAATTATTTTTATTAAACTTTTAATTAAGTTTTTAAAAACAAAAATATCAATTATTAAGCAAAAATGGGAACACTGTTTTTTCTTGTCACTTCATACTTGTATGCAACACTTCCAACCGACAACTGGGGGGGGGGGGGCTATTGCTCCTATATTTTGCTTGGTAACATCCCAATCGGAGACATCTTCATCTGTAGTATTCTATAGGGCTTCTTTGGTGGCATCATCTTCATGTTTCCAGATTTGCACTATATCATGTTGTATGCTCTTGCATGAGAAATGTTGTACTCGCACTATCATAAATTGTCACACCTCTTTGTATCTTGTCTTTGATGACTATTTAATGTAATCCTCTTGTACATGTAGATTAGGAATATCTTGTGAGACTTGGTGCATGGCTCAAGTTGAGACTTAGATTGTACACATTTTTGCATGGCTCCCATGAGACTTTGATTGTACCAGTCTTTCTGCCATTTATGAGTATCTACTTGATGCTCAAAGCAGGTTGTCTCGATGCTTGATCTTCATTTTGTTGTAGTGAGTGATTCATCATCATCGAATTGGTAAGGTTTGGCTTTATCACACTTTGACATTATTGGTCTAGCATTGGCTCTCTTTCCTCCTAATGGGGAGATATTTTGGTCAACATCATTGGTCCATCTTTGCAGGAGGTTTTACATTGAGGGGGGGAGTCATGGCCTCTTCTTCTCTCTTATTCATCATTGAGAGCATTGTGTGCTTTCATCATCTCTCTTTTGGGGGGAGATTTTTCCCATTTGGTTTTTCTCTCTTTCCCTGCTTTATGGGAGATTGCATTTGCATTTGTACATGGGTACCTAACATGGTCTTGTAGCTAGAACCCAACTTGCATTTCTTAGTTGCATTGTAGACTTAAGTGCATTCCTCAAAGTTGCACTTAAGGGGGGGTGTTGGTGTAATTATTTATTCATCTTGGATATAATTACACTTTACTTAAGTTTACTTAGGTACATGCACCACATAGTAGTTTGTATATGAGACACTTAGGGAGATGTGCATACATTGAGAGTGTGTATGTAGGAGAATTTCCATCTTTTATGGTGTGATCTTGTTGTTACTTTATCATATCCACTTATTATGGAGTGATAATTCCACCTTCGGTGGGTGATCCACCTCATGTGGAATATTTTACTATTTCTCCTAGCTACCCCTACCTACCCTTGCATCTCATTGAGCCACATGTCATCATTGTGTGCTCTCTTGTCTCTTAGCCTTATCTTTATAAGCAGGCTTATCCTACATTGTATGTAACAACAACGAACCACAACTTGATGATCCAGTTGATCACATTTTGCATCATTGATAGGAATACCATTTATTCTTGTCACATTTTGTTCTCTCTTATTTGTGCTTTCCATTTTTATTTTTTTATGCAATAAGAACAAGAGTTGTAGTGCTCTGGATCTACTTTCTATTTTTTTTATTTTTTTTGTGAGATTTTGCCAAGATCTAGAGGCAATGGAAAGAATAAATAAGAGAGAACAAAATAGATGATAGAAATAAACTATATTCTATTAAGAAAATACTGATCAACTAGATCATTACATGTTACATACAATGAATATGAGCCTACTTAAATAGGCAAGGCTACATGGATATGTGATCACACAAACATGACATGTGGTTCAATAAGAAACAAGGGTAGGTAGGAAATAGATGTGGTAGGTAAGAGAAACAATAAAATATTCCACACGAGGTGGGATTATCACTCCACAATAAGTGGATATGATAGAGTAGTAACAAGATCAACACCATAAAAGGTGGAAATTCTCCTACACACACTATCCCAATGTGGCACAAACAACCAAGTGTCTCATACACAAACTCCTATGAAATGTATTTCCTAAATAAGCTTAAGTAAAGTGTAATAATATCCAAGATGAATAATTATTTACACCAACACCCCCCCTTAAGTGCAACTTAGGGGAATGAACTAAAGTCTACAATGCAACTAAGCAATGCAAGATGGGTCCCAAATACAAGGCCATGTTAGGTACCCATGTACAAATGCAAATGCAATCTCCCATAAAGCGAGGAAATAGAGAAAAACCCAATGGGAAAAAACCCTCCCCCAAAAGAGAGATGATGAAAGCACACAATGCTCTCAATGATGAATGAGAAGAACAAAAGATGTCCCCCCCATAAGAGAGAAGAAGAGACCATAAAGCCCTCCCTCAATGTCAAATCTCTTGCTCCCCATAAGGAAGAAAAAGAGTCAATGTTGCACCAATAATGTGAAAGTGTGACAAAACTAGGTACCAAGTCGATGACGATGAATCACTCGCTACAACAAAATGAAGATCAGGCATGGAGACAACCTACTTTGAGCATCATCTGGATACTCATAAACAACATAAATACTAGTACAATCCAAGTCTCACAAGAGGCATGCACAAATGTGTAAAATCTAAGTCTCAACTGGATCCATGCACCAAGTCTCACAAGATATTCCTAATCTACGTGTACAAGAGGATTATATCAAATAGTCAACAATGACAAGATACAAAGAGGTGTGGTACTTTATGATAGTGCGAGTACAACATTGCTCAAGCAAGAGCATACATCATGATAAAATATTCAAATGTGGAAACATGAAAATGATGCCACCAATAAAGAATCCATGTAGAATACTGTAGATGAAGATGCCTCTGAATGGAATTTCACCAAGAGATATAAATGAACAACTGACCCCCCATAAAAAGATCATGTTGGCACTTGCAAATAATGTCAAAGTGGACTTCTAATTTCAATGATTACAACTTTTCAAAATGAGATATAAGAGACTTCAACAAATACTGCTAGTGATCTAAATTGAGATCCAAGCAAAATACAAGTACCAAATAGGCCAAAAAATTACCAAATACTAAAAGTAAAATTTCTACTCAAAATCACTACAAACTAATGGCAGATTATGAAAGTAGATAAAAAATTATGCACTTTAAAAAAAACGGCACCTGAAAAGTGTTAGAGTAATTGGGTCTTTACTTGATTAATTAAACAATATTTGTTTAATTCTTTAAGTTCCCAATTATCTTCTTACACTTAAGCTAACATTAGGTGCATATTAATTAATTATTTTATTAATTATTATGTGCAAGCCTAGGGTTTTCCCTTTTTAGGGTTTCTTGACCTATTAGAGGTTATTTTTTCTTTTCATTGTATTATCTTTTCACAATACTTTTTTGGTGAATTAGAGCTCTCATATTTTGAGAATATTTTTCCTATGTTTTGTGTGTTCTTTAGATTATTACTTCATTGCTTCTCCTTGTAACAGGTTATTCAGCTTGCAGAAGATCTTTAGACTCCTGTGGTGTTGTATTTCTCAACTCCAATATGGTATCAGAGCTCAAATTTGCAGCTATTTGTTCTTGTTTTTGAGAATTTTGCATTAGAAGCAGATCTGGGATTTTAGGCATTTTTTGTGTGCTTAGGGTTAAGGTTTTTTTCTGAGCACTTTGGGCCTAAATGGACCTCACCATCGTGCTCAGAAGGCCCAAAAACCCCTATAGTCATATAAAATTTGTCCATTTTTTACTCTTGAGCATCTGGGTGATTTTTTTTTCTCCCAACCAAGTCGTATGACTCTAACACAAAAATCGAGAAAAAAACACATGCAGGCCAGATTTTTGATTTTTTTTTTTAAAATCACAAAAAAAGTAAAAAATCAAAAAGCAATTCGAAAAAAAAAGGAAGGAGAAAAGGAAATTTTTTTAGTTTTTGGGCACCAGACCTGACTGTCCGATAGCGTACGACACCTGCGGACTAGTCAGGTCGGCCCCACTGGCCCCGCCATCCCTCCGGCCACCTCGACCCCCATCGGCTGCGTACTCCGGCAGCCCCCACCAGCCCCGACCCCTCACTGGCTGTCCCCTCTGGCAACCCTGCCACCTCTCCGACCCCGCGCCACCGCCAATGCTGCTCCTCGGCCAATAGCTCCGCTCCGCCTGGGGTGCACCACCTTTGCCTGGCCCGAGCCCCTCCTCCGCCTGGTCCTCCGCCACCACCTCCTCCTCTCTAGTCTTTTGAGAGGGGGTTGGTTTTTTTGTCCTAGATTGCGCATCCGAAGTCAGATTTTGGCGAACGAATAGGCGTCGGAAAGCTGGTTCCGAGCCGGACGTCGTGGATTTGGATTTTTTTACCAAATATTCTGTTTGACTATACTTTTTACCAGTCAAAGTCAAGCTTCCTTTTTTGCACTTCCGAGGCTGTAGAATGGGCAAACAGACTCCGTTTTTCGAAAACAAATAGGCATTGGAAAGCTCTCAGAATGCTTTATTCAGATTTGTGATCTTCTTTCTCAAAATTTTCACCAGGAACATGAGATATCAGTTTGAAGTTTTTTTGCTTATGCACTACTTCCTTCTCAGCAGTTTGTACTAGGGCTTGGGTTTATCTATTGTGTGGGGGTGTTTTTTTTCTTGCTTTCTCTCATTTATATCAGATATCAAGGACACCAAAACTCTCAAAACAAACAAACCCTTGTGCATCTTCTGTCTATTCTGAAAGATCACATAATATAAAACAAACTAACAAGCAGGTACAGGTGCAGGTGCATTGTTTTTTTCTCAACTACAATAAAAAGGAGTCCATATGAGCCTAAACGAAGCCTCCAAAGTTGTAAAATTCAGGATTTCACTTTTTTCAAAAACACCTGTATCCAAAAATTAGAAAAATATTGCACCACCATACAGATAACAAAATTATACCCCAAAACAAAAACAATTGCTCGAAAAAATGAGTCCAAATGAGTGACATATCACTATTTAAAAATTGTCTGCAAAATTATAATTTCTGGAAAATTTCCGCCATAGCTTCAAACTTCAAATGCCTCAAGATTTGGCCTCTGAAGTCTGATTTGGAAGAAACAAAAGGCAAAACTAACTTTCTTGGACCTCCTCAATCCAATGGTGACCTCAGATTTGACTCATCAAGCTTCAATAATAACCTAGAATAGAAAGATCCAAAATATACAACCCCAAATAGCATCAAATTTCTCTTAATTGACAAACCAATGACACTCTAATGGCTTTGATACCATGTGAGATTTGGTCTAGCTCTGATACCATGTGATATTTTGCCAAGATCTAGAGGAAATGGAAAGCATAAATAAGAGAGAACAAAATAGATGATAGAAATAAATTGTATTCTATCAAGAAAATACTGATCAACAGGATCATTACATGTTACATACAATCAATATGAGCCTGCTTATATAGGCAAGGCTATATTGATATGTGAGCACACAAACATGACATGTGGTTCAATAAGAAACAAGGGTAGGTAGGAAATAGGTGTGGTATGTAGGAGAAACAATAAAATATTCCACATGAGGTGGATCAACCACCAAAGGTGGAATTATCACTCCACAATAAGTGGATATGATAGAGTAGTAACAAGATCAACACCATAAAAGGTGGAAATTATCCTACACACACTAGATCCCAATGTGGCACAAACACCCAAGTGTCTCATACCCAAACTACTATGAAATGCATTCCCTAAGTAAACTTAAGTAAAGTGTAATAATATCCAAGATGAATAATTATTTACACCAACAATTTTGTTTTAAAATAGTGGAGATTAAAGGTTTAAAAAAGGGTGAGCACACAAAGTGGTCCTAGTTTTGTTTTTTTTAAATAGTATCTGGTGTGCTCCCACTAAAATGTTGATATTTCTTTAGAATTTTAAAAATTTCTCGAGTGAGAAATTAGCTAATAACATGAAGTTTATGCTATATTTTTTGGCTAAATTTTTTATGAATATATATATATATATATATATATATATATGTGTATATATACATATATATGTATATATATGTATATATATACATATATATACATATATACATATATATACATATATACATATATATATATATATATATGTATATATATGTATATGTATATATATGTATATATATATATGTATATATATGTATATATATATATATTAATAATTTTCATAGTGGGCACATTTTGAAAAATAAAAAATTAATTGCTTCAAATTTTGATGAACAAGTATAAAATTATACCTATATTACCAGATGTTGGTTTTTGACAAAAAGGACACATTAACAAAAGAAATTAAAGATGAAAACCTTAACATTATCAAAATATGAAAAAAATAATATGGTTAGATAGCTAAGAGATAACTTATAACATCATCATAGTATTTATGACTTGTGATTTTGGTCAATGAATTCATATCTTGTTGCACATTGGATTGCCGCTACGAATTATCTTGGAATTGTTCGTATGACTAGAATATCTCCATATCCAATTGGAATTTTGAGAGAATATGGTTTCAAAAAAGATAGTCTTTTGAATTATGAGAGCCTTGGCTAAAGCCCAAAATATTAAAATAATTTAGAAACAACGATAAAGATTTGCCATTGGTATGCATAGAATGTAATTTGTGAGGTTAGTAGTGATTCCACTCTTTGATAGCTTATAGTGGAAATCTTGCTAAGAATAGTACAAAGGGGATTTGAACACTAACCTTATTCTTCTAAATTAATCTTTTGTTATATTTTTTCAAAATATTTTTGGATAGGTTAAAACGTTATTGCTTAAATTCAATTTTTAAATAATAGATTGAATAAAATAAATTTAAATATTTATTATTTTAAATATTTACATTGTTTATATAGGATACGATCTTGTTGGTACATATTTTGAGTCTGTAGATATAGTTATGTCCCTCCCAAGCATGGTGGTGCCTTTGCAGGTGATTGCTCCTAATGGTCATGATGCAAATGATTCATCTAATAGTGTGGACTCGTCTCCTTTAGATGAGGGACCTAGCGATTGATTTCTTTGTCCTTGACGGTTTTTCATGCTCAGTTATTTTGATACTACTTGCATAGGCCTTTTGTACTTGGCCCTAGATCATTTTTGTATGGGTTGGGTTTTTTTTTTACCCAAGCTTGGGATTGGGCGATTTTTTGTCTAGATGGAGAGGTTTGGGGTTGAATCACATACTCTCCTTGTATCATCATGCTATTATATGTATGGGTGGGTTTGGATCTCTTCTTCGGATTGGGTTTCTGCATCTGCCTACAATGTTGCAATTTTGTTTCTGGAGACATAATAGTTTATTAGGTTTCTTATGAGTGAGATTAGAGGTTTTCTTTGCCTAGTTCTTTCCTACCAGTGCTCTTTGAACCAAGATTGTAAAAATTATATTAATAATTAATAAAATTTAGTGGTTTCTACCACTTTTATTAAAAAAAAAAAACATATTTAATAGAATTTAATTATTTTTTCTCAAATACAATGAATTGTATGATTTTAATGTATCATAATGTAATCATTTCAATTTTTAGAGTTTTTGAATAAATGAATATGAAGTTATATAATGTGCAAAATGCTTTTGAAAATATCTTTTTTTAATTTTTGCATCAATGTTTCAAATCATATTATCAATACACTACAAATAAAATAAAAAGAAATAAAATGAAACTCATCAACAACTATTTGTCATGATCTAGAATATATCTATAATTAAAACCAATGAAAATGAGAGCACAAATTACATTATAAAAATTAAGATGTAATGTGAGATGTTATATGTAATTGCAAATAATTTAGAATAGGAGTATCTTGCAATTAGTTTAGATATAAATTAAATATCAATGAAGAGGTGGAAGGATTTCAAGAAACATTTTAAAAATAAACAAAATATATTAATTATATTATTTTATTTTTATAATAATAATATTGTTTGTTATATTTTTATTATTATATTATTCTTTTTTTATTATTTTATTTATATTCATATCAATATTATCCCAAATAATAATGACATTCCCCCATTTTTCACTCATATTTTTCAATATTATTTTTGCTTCTCCTTATAATTTTAATTTCATATCCATTTAAAATAAATTAAATACAATTCCTAATTTGCAATCAATGGAAATGAAAATGAAAAAGCTATAATTCATCTTTAAGTTGCCCTACTTCATTCACATTTATGTGAATGATTATTTAATCACTTGTATACACCACAACCAAAGTGCATAAAAATCACAAGCTTCCATTAAATATTGATTACTACATAATCTTATAATTCTAAACCTTATTTGTGTTTATATGTACAAACAAAAATAATTTTCTATATGTTCCTAGCACATAAAAATACATTGACACAAATTATTATGATTTGATTTTGTAACAGTTTGATGATACCTGATTAAATATTGACCTCAAAATTGTTTAGGTATTCAGTTTAAATTTGAAATTATTCAACATTAAAAAAGATAGTTAAGTAATAAATTTTACATTTAGATCAAACTTGCATGCATAAAAATATTTATTCTATGTAAATTAATGCGTACCCTATTCATGAATTCAACATTTGTGTGAAAAATGATTTGTAAAGTTTTGATTCTCAATTTGTTACAAAAGTGATGATGAATTTTTTTAAAAGTAATTTGTCGATCATAAGAATATTTTATTTTCCTAAAACTCATAAAAAGGAATAGAAGACTTTGATGTGCTCATAATTTGAAGGCTACATACACAAGGACATTATTATACAATTATTATGTAAGTAGAAGTCACATTAGAGATACATAAGAATACAAAGTCAACTATGACCCATACAATAGTGATGTTGCCATAAATGTTAACTAAAGAAGACATTTTGAACATGCTTTGAACACCATAGAAAATAATGAAGAAGTAGTGGTGCCAAATAACAAAATAGAGATTGATGAAAACCAAACCAAAAATGGCACAACATACACATCATGGATTCTAAAAACATTTTCTAATTTAAAACATTTTGTACAATTTATATTTTTAAATTAAGTTGCATTCATTTGTATTTATATTTTTCTATTTCAAAATCAATTCATATATATTATAAAAAAATATCACTAATAAATATAGTTTTTACATTCTATGATTCATACCCCCAATATATAATTTAGAGTATATTTTTCTATCAACATAACCATTGTAACTCTTATTGATGAAAGTGCTAGTTTTTTTTTTCCATGGTGGTTAGAATGGTGAGATATGACGAATATTTCTATGCATTTAATATTATAATTTTTGTCTTGATGTTTATTAACGTAAAGATATCTGTGTCCACCAATTTTAGAGAACTTATTCCTCCCCTTCATTAGCAAAATAAATAATAATATATGATGACAATAGATTTATATAGTATTTTGATCGAGTATTTCATCTTAGTGCATTTTTGCCAGCCACTCAATAGTACACGATTGATTACCTTGACATCAAATATAGTCTTAAATCACACAATAAGTAACATATTAAACCGAGAAAACTTTGAATATTTAATACTTTTAAATTAACACAATTGAAATACAATAAATAAGACACTGTTATACCATAGAAAATTCCTCATGTCTCAACAAAACTAGTCATGAATCTCATAAAAGTAAGATAAGTATGACAAATAAGACAATGTTATAATATCATGCATTTAAGTAGGTAATAGAGTTGATGTGGGACTAAAGATATCTACTGAAAGAAGAATTTATCTACAATGGCGATTTTGTTGCCTCGATAATTTTGTAAACCGCGTGCATTGAGCATAACAATATAGTAGTCTAAGGTTTATGAATGAATAAATAGTAATTTGGTTTAGTGTTCCAATATGATCCTTAAATATTTGATGATAACTAAATTAGTAGAGATAAAGTAGGTAATACATGTTGTAGGTGAATATTCCATATGACAATTATTTGTTTTTTAAAGCGGTTATGTTTTTATACAAATGCGAATAAATTCATTTATAAAAAATTAAATGTTCAATCAATCATAACGTAGAAAAATTATTTTTTGATGGTTTTAACTTTCATAATTTATAATATTTAAAAATAAACATTTATCCTATATAAAATTAAAATTTATTTCAACATAATTTTTTTTCATGATTTCAGATTAGGTCATAAATAGTATAATAATAATTGAGTGGGTGGACTTTATGTTGAGTTGGGTGAACATAAACACTCTCCAATGGTATGTTATCCCAACATGCCCAAACTCATATACAATGTGGGGTGGGGTAGGGGTATTATGTATAGATGGATGTCATCGATAGTTACATCAGCAATTAATAAACTAAGCTAGGAGTAGGTGGCTTTTCCACCACCCACCGAAAGAAAGAGAAAGTTTTTTTTTCTCAATCTCAAATCCATGTTGTTTTTGGGCCCAACTTATTTTATGTTTGATTAAGTTCTTGTTGCACTTGCATCTTAGATACACATTGCAACTCCATAACTATATTGCAATTGTTTTTTTTTTTTAATATTTTAACTAACTCCAACTTCTAGTACGTTCATATATGTTTAAAAATAAAATATATATTTAAGAGAAATTAAGATACATAACATAATAAACTAAAAAAATAGTTTAAATTTGTTTACGCGATTTCTCAATCACTTGTACTTCTCATAAATCCATTTATAAGATTTCAAAATGTTTAAAGCAATCATAATGTAGAGAAATGTTTTTCCCAATTTACAAAGTTAGAAAATAAACATCTTAACTCTACAAAATTAAAATTTATTTGAAAATGCAAAAAAATAATGACTTCATTAGTCCACAAATAATTTAATAACGACTAATTAGAGTATTATCTTATTCTAAGTAGTATCCCTCAATGAAGCCGCATTTCATGGCGAGCGGGAGCGTGAGTGTGAGCGGGATGAGGGCTAGGGTCTCCTTTGATGAAGAAGCGACAGGGGAGGCTGATGAGGAGGATGGAGATAACCTTGTTGCTAAAACGAGTGTAGCTGAGGTGGGTGCTGGTATGTCATGGGCTATTATTGATTTTGATGCTTCCCTTGGTCCTCGCTTTGTAGTTTGTCATTCTCTGCTCCTTCTTGATCTCTTAGAGTGTGATGGTGGAGGTAGAGATGGGGCTTCTGGATTCTATGGTTTCCTAGGGTGCATCTGCTCTCTCTAGGCTAGTTGTGGTTAGATTTGTTGTATCTTTTGGAAGTTTGAGGCACTCCCTCTGATTTGGGACCTAGGTGGATCTTTTGCAATAGGGGTCTTCATAGGGCTTGTGTGCTCTCCCTTCCCCTTGAGTTGTCTTCTTTGATTGGGATGGGATATTCTACTGGATGTTTCTTTGCTCCTTCTCTTGGAGGCAATGTCTTTTCTAGAACCCTAGTTCAAGGCCATGAGGGTGGGGATGCCCTTTTTTCTTCTAGTGCCTTTTCCCCTCTTTCTTTTGATTGATCTGGTAGGCCCTTTGGAGTTTCTTTTAGTTCTTTTGGACATTGTTTCACCTTGGAGTTTGTTGGAAGAATCTATGAGGGGTTGTCTTAGCCCTTTGGGAGAATTTTGTGGGCCTTTGTTCTTCTCCCTCCCTTGTCTATTAGAGGTGACCATGTCTTCTATTGAGGTGGAAATGTGGAGGAGGGGAGAGGGTTGGCTTTTGCTAGTTGTGAGAGAGTATTGTTTGTTGTCTATCTACCTTATTCCACGTCCTATTGACGTGGTCATCTTTCCTATTGAGATGGGGGAGATGGAGTGATGGGGCTTTTTGACTGCTGATGTTGTTCGTGCTACTAGCTGAGGCTGTTGGCTTATTCTCTCAAAGGTGTCTTCTCAGATGGGTCTAGAACTTTCTCATCTCAGACTCCCAGTTGGTTCTATGGCCAAGGGTCTTCTTGTTGTATCTTGGTTTGGCCTTTTTATTTTAGTTTTTGGATGTTGTGTCTTTCCTAGATGCTGGTAGTTTTCAAGGGCCCAACCTGGCTAGTAATGGCTCTTGTTTTTGGTTAAGGACAAGTTATGCTCTTGGTGACCTGATTTCTTTGTAGGTGGTTTGGGGATCCTAGGAATCCCTTTGCTAGTTTTGGGTGCCAGTTCAAAACCTAGACTCAAGGTTTGGGGAGCCTTTCAAAACCCTTTGTATCCAAACTGGGTATGTATAGTTAAATATTGTATTCCAAAGTTTATGTTTGTGGTTATGGGTGCCTGGATTCACCCATGGATGCAATTGTAGGATAAGGGTGCCTATGTCTTACCCTTGCATTCATTCTTGGGGCTAATCTTTTCAGTCTTGGTTTTGGTAGGCCTATTGGATTTTTGATGTTTATTCTTTTTAGCAGCCTTGTTTTTCTTTAGTTGGCCGTTGTTGTGTCAATTGTGTTGGTTTTTTGGCTATGGTTTTCTCCATGAATATTTTTGAGCATCCTTCTTCATTGGGTTCTAGATCCCGGTAAAATCTATTTGGTTTCAGGTCCCTTCAAAACCTGTTGTAAGGGGTTTTAGGTCCCCTTAAAACCTATTTTTCCTTAATCAAAAATACATTTTATAAGCAATTATTGAACTCTACCATGACAATAATATGTGGTTGGTTGTTTTAGCGGTAGAAAATTATTAAGGATGGGGATTTTCCATTGTACATGGAAAGGAATATAAGAATATAGTTACATTTAACGTGATGTGTCTTATTTTGATTAGTTAAAAGTGGGTTAGGTCCATACCATTACATATCCATAAAAAAGTGTGTCGCCAAGGGCACATGAGAAATGCACACCTAGCTAAAGACAAAACACCAAAAAAAAACAAGGAACCACCAAGCAACTAGACCAAGACCAAGGGAAAAATTAACAAACAAAAGAAAAAAATAAATCAGTCAACTTCTAAAGACACAAAGAGATAGTTTATTGGGCGAAGGAGTAACCCTCTTGCCAATCTTTACATAGACTTAAAAATTTATGAGAGAAAGAGATTTTTTTGTTAGAGTTCTTAGTAGAGTTTGGATTACTAGAATATAGAGTTTATTTCACCATAGAGGCAAGGAGCTTCATTGAAGCAGAGGGGGACAAAGAATGCCTCTTTTGCTTAGTTTTCATGTGGACAATTTTCTGCTAAATAGCCTATAGGGAATTAGAATTCTTTAGGACCATCTCCTAGATTCTCTTAGACATCTCCTCAATTTTATGCTTTAGGAACTCTTTGATTTCCTTTAGCTCCATTATAACCTTGTTCTCATTTCTCTAGGACATCTTCTTTTTCAAGTTGTTCAACATTCTCTCAACTTCATCCCAATTCTCTAATTTACCAGCCATATTGCTCATAGCTTCCGAGACCCATTCATCCTTATCCTCTAGAGCCTATTTGTTTACCCTAGCATCAGCCTCAACCACAACCTCAAGTTTATTAATCTTCCTAATAACCACATCAACTATGATAAAATTCATTTAATGACCAAGTCCTTCTACTTAACACTTTCCTCCAACTTTCATACCTTCGGGTCCAAGTTAGGAGGTCTAGTATTGGTGTTGTGCACCTCTAACTAGGGGGAGATGGGGAAACCTCCTCTTAAGTTGCAAGGGACCAGTCCAATTCCAAATCATTGGACTTAGAATCCTCATACACATCCTCTTCATCAAACTCCAACACCTTCACATCTTTAGGAGGTGAATTAGGAGAGGTATTCTACTTTCTTCTTTGATGGGATTAAAGTGAGTAGGGACAAGCTTAGGTTTCAAACACAAGCTAGTAGAGGGGTTTGATTTCATCATGATGGAACTAGGGAGCTCAACCATAAGATTTGGGTCCAACAAGGGACCAAGAGGACTTTGATAGTGACCCAGCGAAAGGGGTTAAAGCAAGTTCAAAGTTATAAAGTCTCAGAATTAACCCTTAATGGATGAGAGGGGAATTTTTAGATTTAGCTCTTGCAATAGATTGAGATAATGAAGAACGAACCCAATAAGAAAAATTCATCCTTATACCATATGTGAGGTGGTTTAACATCAGGAAACGTTGGGTATGAAATATTTTGAAATGCCCATCCAAAGTGGAGAATTCCATTAGCAAGATGGCAACATCTTTCCAAATTAGCTCTCCTTTGTTGTGCCAACTTTGTAACCTAAAAACCTCTTCTCTTGACTTGAAAAATCACATAAATTCCTCTTTATAGGACCCTTTGATTTCTTGGGGAAGGTTATTCCATCCTAGGGAAGCCTAGTGATTGAGACAATCAAATCCAAAGTGATTCTAAAGGAAACCTTTCCGATTTTCACCTCCCCCCTTCTTTCAAGCATAGGTCAAAACCCTGCATACCTTTAACATAACTATATAGGTTCCCTTTAACCACTTTTTTTCCATAGCTTAGCATCACTTTTGAATTCATAAAACAAATTGGGTTTAATTTGTATTAGGTCCCCTCCCATCGCAATCATAGGGAGATTGGGAGTAAAACCAAGGTGGGGAGAACAAAAGCCAATAGTTTGAGCATGACACCAGTTACGAGAGAAGGGGAAGTGACACTAGTTTTTGAAAGAGATGTTTTCCACCAAAATAGAAAAAGACTAGCCAAAAGGGTGAAAAAATAATTAAAAAGGTGGTCCTTGGATTAAAATCATTCATTGATCTTTATGTCCTCAAACATCACCACATTAACCAAATCTAGAATATCATATAGATATTCATCCATATTTTTTAATTCTTGGAAAATGGTCCTAATGTAGCTAGTCTATCTGCTACTTGGTTTCTTTCCCTTCTCATATGACAATGATGGATGTGTCTAATCCCACAAATGGGGGCCTTACACTTGGCCATGAGGGCTTCATACTTCCAATCCAAAATGGCTTCATTCTTGAGTAGGACGGTTGTGTTTTCTAAATCACCTTCTATGATGATTTGATTGTAGCTTCTTTCATTTATAATAGCAAGACTATAGTAAATAGATACCACCTCATCCAAGTTTGAAGTTTGTATAACTAATAGAGCCTCCCAACTATTCTTCTCGTCCCTAGAAATATTTTGTTATAATTCTATTTGAAGGTGGAGACCAACCTAAAACCCTTAAGCCTCCATTCCAAATCAATTTGACAAGGAATGGGTGGGGAATTCTTTGTCCCATATTCCAAGAGTACTGGAAATGAAATATAATATGGTTGATACTTTCTTCCTCATTCTCACACAAAACACATCTATTGACAAATTGAAAACCATGTGTCCTAAGATTATTAATAGTAAGGATCTTACAATGGAAATTCATCCCCCCAGTAATAACCAACCTTTGGCATCATTCTCATTCCCTAAATGATGGACCAATTAAATTGAGGGTGAGAAAAAGGAGTAGCCAACTAAAAACTAGAGCACACTGAATACTCACCATCTCTGAAGGAGGCCCATATCAACCTATTCTCAACATCCAACCCGAAGAAACTAAAATTGTTAATAATTTTGAGGAGTTCCTCAACTACCATTTTTTAGCTTAGGATCAAATTCAGATGGGTTCGATTTCTATTTTGGCGGGGAAAAACTAGGAATCCAATAGTCACTCACATGAACTCTAAATCTAGCCAAAAGGATACCTTTAATGGTCAAACAAAATAGATGAAATTCCAAGGGGATAGAGGACACCCAAAGATCTTTCCTGAAGTTAACCTTCGAACCATTATAAATTTTCCATTGAATACCTTTTAAAAGGATGTTTTTGGTTCTTATCAGATTGTTCCAGACATGGGGACCCATCAGAAGGAGAAGATTGAATGGTGAGTACAGGTGGGCTATGTCATCCCTACCGATACATATATATATATATATATATATATATATATATATATATATATATATATATATATGTATATGTATGTATGTATATATACACATATACATATACATATATATATATACACATATACATATACATATACATATATACACATATACATATATATACACATATATATACATATATATACACATATATACACATATATATATATACATATACATATATGTATATATATGTTTGTGTGTGTATAAGTATATACATATATATACATGTATACATATATACATTATATATGTGTATATATATACATGTATATATACATATATATATATATATATACGTATATACATGTATACATATATACATGTATATACATGTATATATGTATATCTATACAAAAGCACAAAGCCATACATATAACCATACATGCATTGGTATACAAACACACATAAAAGAATATAGATACATGCATATTCACTTACATATGCAGGGGCTCAACTTCCATGATATATAAGGTTGTGCTTGTGCATATATGTCTCGTGTGAATACTTGCCTTTGCATGTACATGTATACAAGTGCATATGCAGTGCACGCATGTGAGTTTGTAGCTATGTAAAACTATATGTATGCATGTATGTGTATGCAAATATATATAAATGTATATACTAATTTCTATGATACACACATACATGGGTACATATATCTATATAGAAGCACAAACCCATGCATTGATACATGCACATACATAAAAGAAAATGGATACATAGAGATTTACTTACATATGAATGCACATAAATTTCAAGATATATAAGGTTGTGCATGTGTGTATATATCTATTGTGAATATGTGCCTTTTCATGTACATGTATACAGGTGCATATGTGGTTGTATGTATGGGAGTTTGCAATTGTGCATGACCATATGTATGCATGTATGTGTGTGCCAATATATGTAAATGTATATAGCAATTTATATGTATCTTTGTGTATCATGGTACATAGATGGAGATGTATATGTTTATGCATACTGATAAATGCAACAAACAACATATGAGACATCACACATTTGCATAAATTGAATTAATATAAAGAAAGAATATGAAAGTTGTTGTTTTCAAAAGAGGAAAAGGGCCATGAACCTAAATTCTAACTGTATGCGAATTGGCAAGGATGCTCAAAATTGTAAATTCAGTTTACAGTTATACAATAATGAAAGCACAAGTGTGTCTAGACCAAGCATTAGAACACATCTAAAAGGATTGAAAAGATTACAATAAAAAAATGAGATAGGTCAACTAAATGCTTTGAATATTTAATAGCAGTCAACATAAACAACATCATATAAGTTCATGACATTGAACATTATAATTTCAACTGGACAAATATAGTCTGGTGCAATAGCATAAATTAGAAATCATGATTTGGGGGGTAGGAAATTGGTTAAAAGAACATAGATTCAAGTTGTTGGTTCTTGTTTTAATTTTTGCCCCAATGTGCAATCAGTATGATTTCTTTCTTATTATTTTTTTACAGCATAGTATAAATATAGATATAAAAATTAACAATATTTGAAAAACATAGAAGTTCAATAAGCACACAATGACACAAAAAGGTACAAAAGGATATAAAACAACAAGATGCAAGCAAGCAAAACTACACTTGATATATTTTAGATGCATGGAAGCATGGTAGAACAAGACAACCATTGGTTTGACTACATAAAATGAACAATTATAGAAGACATAACAACTTGAAGTACAAGCAAGTATTGGAGAATTTTAGTACAAAAGCAATGAGGAAAACCAAAAGTTCCTGACAACCAAGAAAGCATGAGTTTACATAGTGTTGATATGCACCACCATCAATAATTTAGTTTTGTTTGTCGATTACCAACAAAAACCAGCAACAAGTTATCTATACAATGAAGATCAAAGGACCATGAAAAGCATCACTATCTAATTGGCCTGGAATTATTTAGCTACAATCATCCAAGCAATGTCTACAAGCAAAAGAGTACATTCAACCAAGAAATCAATATTCGTAACTTTGTTAATTGTTGCTTTGAGCCTGGGCCTGTGAATTGTACAGGTCTATTGTAACAGAGAGCATGAAAACAAAGAAAGATAAGTGGACACCCTTGATAATAGACTGAGGTGCTCTCTTTGCAAGATGGATAGCAAAAAGAATCACTTTTAATGATTCTCACAACAACCCTAATAGTAGTTTCAATGGTTTCAGAGAGAACACTCATACGTTCTAAAATAGCTACGATTGTCATCCTGTTGTATTGTGAGTTAAGTTGTCCAGCAACACAAGACATGGTAAAAGGTCATTTGGAATCTTTCCTCTTGACATAAGTGTCTCTATTTCAGGGATAGAAAGGTTTATATTTAGATTTGTTGTTGTTGTTGTGTTGATCACCTTTCCATTGAAATAACCAACACGAGAATTTGTGACTGCAAGGACTACAACTGTTTGGGATACATGCATATTCTTCAACTCTTCACCTAACCCTTCCCATGTTTCTCTCCATAAGTTAACATCGATAGTAAAAGCTGAGATATCATTGATTTTGACAATTCTTTTATGTAAATTATTGAGGCTTCTCCAACAAAAACTACAATACCAATAACATCAATTAAAGTGTTGTTGGTGTAGTATGTAATTTCATTGATTGGTGTGAATCGAGAATTATTTCGTTGACCATCAACAACAACATCACAATGCTTCAATATTGAATTGTTGTCTACAGTAATCTCAAGATGACTACCAAGCTTATTCCATTTTGTGTTGGCTTCTCTAATGCAACCTTTCGATACACTATAATATGCTCCTGCTTCAACCCTATGATAATGCATCTCTTCTATATCACCAAAGCAAGTTATTCTAATTTTAGTACCTTCATCATCTATCATTTCAAAGCTAAATACTTGGCCAATGGACTTTGGTGTACTATACTGATGCATCTTCCTCTTGTTTGTCACATTCCCCTTTATCGTCCATTTATCTTCTTGTTGGTGTTCTATACTATATGTATGCATGTATACAAGAACATACATGAATATATGAATGTATATGTGTGCATTCTTAGCATCAAAGAGGAATAGTGGAATATAGACATATCGAGACATCCACTTGTATGACAATTTGTATTACTATCTATGTATGCCTTTCTTTATAGATGTTCTTTTGTGTGCATGGAGACATTATAGATTCATGTATCCACACATGAAAATGCACAAGGACAATGTAGGCAACACTTCTATCAACCTAGTTATATATATAAATACATAAAGAGATCTAAAAAAATACTTGAAACACTGACATATGTTGGCATATGCACTTGCATTTATGGACAAATAGACATATAATAATTGTAAATAAGTTGAATATGAGAAAACATATGAACAAATAAGCTCACCGAAGTTTTTGTAGAAGGTTGTTTTGAGCCATCAGGAGAGCATGTCGCGGATGACATGGTGGAAATTATTCTCTAGAGAAGAGGAATGGAGTTTTGTTTGGTGAAATAGAAATTCTATGTCACAACAATAAACATAAATGAATATATTTTAATGTCAAACACAAGTCATATTGAACTTCAGGACAAGAGCAGACAATAAAAAAATAAAGCACAATACAAGTTTCAGCTAAACCAATTTGGATCAGCAACACAAACGAATGCATGTATGTAGAAGACAATAGTTGGATAGACATATATAGTCACAACTAAAGAAATGGATATATACATTACGCTAAGTGGACACCTTTGAAAATGCACACATATCAATGTAGATGCACACATACATATAATATATATATACACATGCATAAATATGTATTTCCTTAGCATGAAGATGGTCTCTTAATCAAGCAGTTGGGGAGGAAGCAAAAGACTCAATCTATATATGTTTTGTTAAATCATTCATTTGTATTGGATCAAATGTTGAAGTGTATGAGTTTGAACCCTCTCAATATGTGCCTAATATAGAGATCCTAAAACAGGACCCCAAAACTATTATCCATTGTAGGTTTATCTAGTCTTTAAAAGAAAGGACAAATTCAAAAGCAAGATATCCTTCAAACCAACCTGTTATATTTACAAAGGTGAACACTATGCCAATAAATGGTCAAAACAATGCAAGGCAAAAATTCAAGGAAAAGAAAGGGCATGAAAAAAATTAGGCATAGAAGAAGAAGAAGAAGAAGAATATGCATTTCCTTAAATACTATTTGACAATAGTACATTTGGAGCTGATTTTCGACGGTCGATTATCAGATTTGTGACTAATTTTTGTTGGAGTGCCAACAAAAGTAGCTGTCAAAAACTCATCATCAGATTGGTTGATGATGCCCTACCTGTCAAAAATACGACAATCCCATGGACTCTACCAATGGTGGGCATGAACGCTCTTCTGGTCAAAAAAGTCATCGGAATCAATAGATTTCATCGCAAAGATGACGACGATTTGGAACTTCGCATCGACGGTGATGCTGTTTGTCCAACGCTTGTGTCGTCGGTCCATTCGGAGACATCGACGACCGTCTGACTATGAAGTGTCATTGCACAAAAGGTTGACAAATTTACGGTGATCTCTTTGTGACCACACCATAATTAGGACAATGATCTCAAACATACATTTTACCATTCTCTTGGTGATTATACCCAATTGTGTATGTCTTGCTTATGTATGAAAATGGCATTTTGCAGCTTTCCACCAATGGTGTATTTGAGATGTCTTTGATTTAGATATGGCATGAGCTTAGTCATAGAGTGAGACTAGGGAGTTGGACCATCTCAACCATGGTGCACCTGCATATGTATATAGTTTTGTGTATTCATTAAAGATTTTCATTTAATTTTGAGCATTTTGGTTAGCAAATCAGGGGTGCACTTTACATTCTTGTTGTTATCCAATTCACTTACTTTAGCTTTCTTTCTTTCTTCAGTTTTGGGGTCTAGAGCTCCTCCCTAAGTAGAGATTGTTGGTTTTGTCTCCCCTGCTTTGGTTGGAGAGTTTCTTGCTATCTCTGGTAGTTTTCCCTTAGAGTTCAGCTTCTCCATTGGTTGGATTGTTATTTTCCCTACCTTCTTCTCCAAGTGCTCCTTCTCTTGTTTCCAAGATTTTTCCTTTGCCTTCTACTCAATGGCCCTTGGTTGTGCCTTCATGCCCTCTTAATGTCTTCACTAGGTTCCTATTTCCACAAGGACATTTCCTCCCCCAAAACTATTTGTTTTTGAAATGGGGACACTTTTGGAATACAGGGACTTGGATGTGACATCCCCCTGCCACCCTAGTGCAATCCAATGGCATCATCTTTGAGACATCTCTAGGACATCCTTGAGATGTCTGAGGGACTCCCAAGAGCCTCCTGACCATCCCAACAGCCCATAAGTGATTTAAAAAAAATCAAAACTTTTTTCAAACTCCATGCCCAAGGTCAAACTGTCACAACCTATGGTCCCCACCCAAACCCCACCAACTTTCTAGAACTGCATCCTATTTTTGTTTCAACTCACAAAAACAAAGAGAGAGAAGCTGGCAACTATGGATGTGAGAGTGAGAGTTACAGGTGCCAGGTGAAAAAGTGAGAGTGCGGAGCAAGAGGGTTGAGGAGAAGTAAGAAGAGAAGTGATGCCAAGTTGCCAATTTGTAATGGTCTACCCCTATTTTGAAACCAGTTTCTTTTGCACCTTTTCAACTATGCTTCTTGACAAACAGTTTACTTGAATGCTCTACTACTAATTTTCAGTTTGTCCTTCTTGATTTTGTGAATGCCAATGTTTGTTTGCTGATACTTTTGAGATGGCATTTTGGCAAACAACATGCATGCACTGAAAGGGTTTCAATTTGGAATTGATAGTGCATATAACACTTTATAATAATCAAAGTTTGCATTCACTGAAATGATTTTAATCAACTAAAGAGAAATATTCATGACTTACAAGTAATAAAAAAACTTACAAGGATGAGGCATATTCATTACTTACAAGTAATAAAAAAACTTACAAGGATGAGGCATATTCATAACTTTTGCAGTCCCACCTTGGATATCAACACTAGAAGCAACTTATATTGTTTGTGTACATACAAGACAATATAGGAGTTCATTATACCCAACAACTTGTGGTGTTGTTGTTCGTGTTGGCTCTGTTGGACCCTACAATTAAGATTCAATATACATTATTCAATAAAATTAAATATGCAGCATAAAGAAATATTGAAAAGTGTATTATCTTGTTGAGCTTCGCTTGGTTTCGAGAATAGTTTAATATTCTCTACTTAACAGGGCCAACCACGTGAAGGTGGAAGCTCATTTGCCCCCCCCCCCCCCCCCCCAACATCACTCTAAATTCCCTGTTAATATCTTATAACACTCATTCATTCTTTCTTTCTACCATTAATAAAATATAGCATTCATTCATTAATATCAAATAATGTTCATTAACACATAACATTGATTAACATTAAGTAACACACAACATTCATCAGTATTAATTAACACATATCATCCATTAATTAGCACATAATTACATTCACTAACACATAAAAATCAGTCATTATCAAATAAGTTAGATTACAATCATTTCTTTCTTTGTTTTTTCTTTGAAGCTATGAAAAGACTAAGTGGAACATCAGTTTCTTAATCATTTCCCCCCTCTGCGGATGTTCTGCCAATTGCTCGTGATCTTGATGTATGCCTAGTCCTATACTAAGGATGAGGACACTGAATCGAAGGGGGGTCCTCTGCAATAACAAAGAAATGGGTTAAATTCAAAAAAAAAAATTATTATTGTTACAAGTATTTCATTAATTTAGAGAACATAATTGTTGTGCTCTTTACCTGATGGGGCCACATCATTTTGTGTAGACATGCTAAACACCCTCTAGATCATCTGGAGTTGAAACACTAAAGGTTACATTAATGTTGAACACCAATTGCAATTATATTTGTTTAAAGAAATAACAATGGTCCTCTTTACTTGAGTGGGGAACATCACATTCTTGATGTTGTGTACCCAGATCATGCTCCACTTGCTCACCACCAACTACATGCTCTAAAATATTAACAAAAAAAGTTACATTAATTACTACTCTAATTACAAATTAAGATGTTTAATTGTATTAATAGCTAAATAAATAAATTTGAATAGAAAATGAATACCTCCACTACTGGGATGCACATCCGGACCTTCATGTGCAGGTGGTGTTTCACGATTAGCAAGTTGCATTCCAATGACATGCACATTGTTACCATTGCTTGCTTATTTAAAACAAATATAGTAATTTTATGTTGGAACTCAACATCAATTAGATTATTGGCAAAGTATTCAATTTAAAATAATTTCCATTTAGCATATTTACCTGTATGATGGATGCACTTGAATGTTGTGTATGCCCACTCAATTCTCGTAGCCAATCAACCACGGCTGAATAGCCTTGCTGGTAGGTAATTCTCTTGTCATCTTCTGTGGGCGCTCTATTGAATTTAGAGCCCTGCATTTTTGCTTGGTACCGTGAATTTTGCTTGCATTGTTTGATAAAAAAAAATGTTTGCAATTTATTAATATTTTGATGCAATATTTCGTTTACATGAGATACTTACAATTCGTGTAGCAAGTTTCATGTAACCACCAGAGACGAGTTTGTATTGCCCATTCTTTTCTTGCCTTGCCTTGGTTGCCTTTGACGTGTCACTTAGTCTATAAAATATTTGAAATATGTTAGATTATATAAATATAAAGAGTAATTAATTAGTACATAATTACATTCTTAATAGTATCTCGTACCTTCTTCTGGCATCTAGTGGTGTATTTCCTTTTTTCCTTTCAATTCTCTCCTTGGCATCCAAAATTAGGTCCTTCCACTCCCTCTCTGGAATCATGGGGGGATGCTTGTACTTTAGGTTCCTCTCTAAATGGGTCCTGTATTGGTCTCTCACATACTTTAGATATGTGCCAACTTTTTCAAGGAGCTTGGTTTTGTCAAAGGTGTCATTTCCAAACCACTCAACCATTTGGTTTGTCAATTCATCTTTTAACCTTTTTTCTTGGTCATTCCACCTTTTAAAGAAAAAACAAACCTGTTAGATTCAGAAATGAACTGAAGCTACATTTATTACACTTCAAGAAATGGATCAAAGGAAAACTATTCTAGCAATGATATGAAATCAAAATAGTGGATTAGGGTTGGTTCACATATGATGTACCACCTATTATGTATGGTGGACCCAAATATCTGCAATGCAATGTCACTAAGATGTTTATAGAAAATATCATTGCCTACAAAAAAATTCATGGGATCATTAGTCCAAAACGAGTGATCATAAAGTAAATTACAATTAGAGTATATATAATAATAATTTTTAAGTACCTGGAACCTTTTGTATCTTTAAGGGAGTCATTTCTTTGTCGCTCACCACCAATGTGGCCTGCAACGTTCCCATACTAGCAATACAAGAAGATCTAGGAAATGATGGTATGTTACCAGCAGTAGTCGCTTCTGGCACATCCTCATGTTCATCTCCTCCTGGAAAAAATGAATCCACTATGAAATGGCATTAGAATTCAAGAAAGAATGCTTGAAGGGAAATAAACACATGACATAAGATAGAGCAAAAGAGGGATCTACCAATAGTGGGCGGGCCAATATGACGTGCACTAGAGGATGTCTGCATGCTACGTGTTGCCAACATTGTAGTCAACAATATAGGTGAGGGTAACCTCTGATGAGGTGGCGGTGGCATTTGCATAGTAACATTGATAGCACCTAAAGAATAATACATTAAATATATCAAACATTAAATATATGAAAAGTGCAAGAATTGTAAACAAGGATGAACCTTTATTTTGAAAATTGACAGTATCAAGTATGATGTGTTTTGGGTACTCAGAGTGATAAGCCAAGCAAGTGATAACACAAGAAAATCATCATCACCTGAAGATCCTGCAACACCCTAATCGTGGGAACGACTTTGATGAGGGCGGATAAATTGTTGTAAAAACAATACATACATATTTTAGTTAATGACATAAAAGAGAATAAAATATAAACCATTATTGAACTTTTGTTATAATTAAAGCTTTCATTACTTCTTACTTGCAAGTTTTTTGTTGTCCGAAGCAATAATTCCACCCTCTCTCATATCTCATCAGTAATAGGATGCACAATTGCCAAAGCAACAATCTCTTTTCTAATTTTTCTAAGAGGCATTTTAAAGAATTTTATAAGGTGTGTGAGATCTTCAGGGTCATCATTGCTTAACCTTAATGATTCCACATCCCTAGAAAGGTGCTCAGGTACTGCAACTCCCTTTCCCTTTCCCCGAACATTCATCTGTGTGAAGAATATCATTAACAATTACAAAATTAGTATAAATTACTAAAAAAAGAACATAATAATGTAACAGTTTGCTTCTATCTAATTTGTACAATTACAATGAGGTTTACCTGCTTGGTAGAAGTGTTGCAAGCTACATCCATGTCTATGATATTTGATGGATCCATGTCAGCCTGTGACAAAGAAAAATATAAAAAACATTAGCGAAATTAAACCAATAGACTTAGCAAAAAAAATTCATAATAAAATGGCATATTGGATTCATTAATTGGAGGTTGGTTAATTTAAATGGTATATAGTATGTACCACCCCCATGATATTAAATTTGTTTGTATCTATACGATTCAAACTGTAATCAATTAGAAGCTCTTCGCATGCACTTATTGATTTTATCGCACATACAAATACACGATTTCCCTCGTGCGCCTCAAATATGCAATTGGGTTATTTATTAGTTGATCTAGGTCACGTACTATTTATAAAACCTGCAATATTTCGTGTTGCTTTTGGCCGACCATCAATGTATACATCCACTCGTTTACTTTGATCATTATCTTTCTGTTGTATATAATTTGTTGACAGTGCATACCTATGCATACCTTTTTTATTTTTAACAATCTGCATCCAATTATTGTAATTGTAACAAGGTCCAACAAACTCCATCAATTCAGCAATTCTATTGTAACAGACCTTTATGCCATCCATGGAAAATAAGCCTAAACCATGTAATGATGAAGGTGCTATGCAATATATCCTATCGTTAACACAAAAATCAGTTTTTATTGGAGGAAGTTCCTTGGGCACCCATTGTTTCTGTAGATGTTTGTACCTCAGTGGCACCTCAATGTCACCTTTGGTCTCATCATCATAAGAACATGACCCACCTTGAGGCAGGAAAAATTTCATGTGTTTATTGAATTTTCTTCTAATCTTTTGACCTCTTGTTGATCTCCCTATTGTAGACCTACTACATGTGTCACTTTCATTTTTTATTCCTACATTTTCCTCACTCGATGAAGACAGATCTGACAAATACCTATTTAGGGGTACCTACACTCCATGAAATGAGAGAGTTAATTGGTAATGAGAGAGAAATTTTGCAAATGAGGGTAATGTTGATGAAGAATTCAGCCCTAAAGTACTTACCTAATCAAATGAACAAAAACATATCTTTAACTTGGTACTTACCTAATCGAATGAACAAAAACATTACATAATTATTATGACCATTTTACTGAATATTTATAATTAAATTTAGATGACTATATTTAAATGATAAAATACCTAGAACAATCATTGCCAACATTATGTACTCCCTCTTTATTGGCATTCATGGAGGAATGTTATTGTTGATAACAAAAATAGGCTACACTGAGTAAACAGATCTCATCTCTCCAAATGGATTGACACCGTCTGCTGCCAATGAAAGCCTAAGATTATGAGGTTCTTCTTTAAAGTGTGGCCATTTTTCATCTATGTCCATCAATGTTGAGCCATCCCCAGGCATTCGAATAATGTCATCTCAACTTCTATTACGTGCATGGTAATCCATAAATTGTGCCAAGCTAGTGCACTTGAATAATCATTGCATACGTGGAATAATGGGAATATAACGAAGAACCTTGCGAGGAACCCATTTTGTTATTTGATCTATTCGATATCTACTGATATGACATTCAGGGCATTCAATTCAAAATTCATGTTGTTTGTGATATATAATATGATCATTCGGACAAGCATCTATTGCGTGATACTCCATTCCAATATCTTTCATAGCGACAAATAATTCTTGGTATGACCAAGGTAGAATATTTGATGGTGGTAACAAAAACTCACCTATCAATCTACAACAAAAAAATATAATTTTCTAATATAAAGAATATTAATGGTACAACATGATTCATAGTTTATTATGACATATATGACATACCTTAACATATGTGACATTGTTATGTTGGATAAACCATTCATAACCTTCAAGTTCACCAACAACAATACAACAGAGAGAAGAGTTGCATGTGAGCTTTTGTAAAGGGCCTCAAATGCCTTCTCAAGTAGAGGAACATCATGAACAAAATCAAGGTCATCTTCATCATCATGATTAGCTGCACGAGTACTAAATGATTCATGGATCAATGTATTTGTACCATCATCTTCAATTGTGTTTTTTGGCTCATGATCATCATCTTCCATGGTATCATTATCTTCAGCTTCGATATTCACACCTCCATGTTCGTCCACTTCGGAAACCATATTCTCAGGGTTGTGTTGATCCATACCATGTGCTCCAGGGTGCTCGACCTATATAAAATTGATAAACATAAATAAACGGTGATCATGATCTCATCATCACGTGATTTATTATGTATATAAATTGTTAAAATGATATAATGAAAAACTTACCAATGGATGATAATCATGTGCACCTTCAATGTGACCATGCAGCCTACAATGTTTCTTCAATGTTTTGATTAGAAGTCTTCTATTCTTTAACCCCTTACAAATTTTGCATGGACAATAACATTTTCCATCACCTTTTCTTTTCAAGTTAGACCACAATCTAGCAATTGTCTCCTTATTTTGTTGTTCGTTGATATTGTCTGACATGGTCTTTCTTCACAAGCAAGAAAATTGGGCTATAGAACTAGTTATATATAACGTGAAATGTTAGTTATGAAATCATGTTTCAGTATAATATACTGAATCAAATTACTTAAAAATAGAAATTATCATCATTGAACCAAAACCATCTAACTCTTCTTTTTCGTCTCAAAACATATCTAATGGCGTTGTGGTATGCAATCCTTGCATAAGATATTAAGTTGACTGATGTCTAATTGGAGTAATCCATGAGTGTGTAATGTGAATTAAATATCCTAAACATTGGAGAGACCTTATCTGACTTGCCTAATCAATGTGGTTGTTGTCCTAATATGAAATACTGAGTTCTACCCTTGCCTTTGCATCAAACTTCTCACATCATGTTTCTTCAACAAAACACACTAATATGAATTGAGCCAAAACCATGAGAATAGGGTCAAGTATTAATATGGTAACTAATCATAATATGTGAAGACGGGGTTCACACATAAGTATTGGCTCTCAACGATGCCACACTTCCAAAATTGTTAGTCTTAAGACTTGTCCTATTGGCTGAGCACTCATTGATGGCCACAAGGCCAAATCAATGTATGTAGGCTTCAAACTCCTAACTCTAGGCTAGGAGGACCCTACAGAAGGTCTATGAACACTCACTTGGTATTACAATAGAAAGAGCCTTCCTCTAGAACTTTGTTTGCAATGCACACATCAATATTGGTAATAATTGTTATGATATATGGTCTATTAGGACGGTAAATAAAATGCTTATGTTTTTTCCACCCTTTGAAACTACAACAAGGTATTTGTGGTGCAAGTGCACCAAGGCAAACAAATTCAAATTTGAAGACCTTTGAGACCAAGGAGGAGTGTCCAACATCAAACAAATTCAATAAAATCAATCATGAGATCCTAAAGCCAATAATGGCTTTTGAAACTAAAAAAATGCAAAAGTTGTCAAATTGTCCCTAAAGTTGTAAAATGGACGTGGGAGATTGGAGAAACCCTAGATTTTAGGGATTTTTGATGAAAATTTGGGGCTTTTGGGGTTAGAGGGCTCACAAACTGAAATTGATTGTGGATTCCTTCATCATTTGATATTTAGAAAGACTGTTTTAAAGTTAGAAGTACCAAGAAGTAATATTTCTTGTAGTTGCTTTGTTAATCCACCGTTCTACACAAGTTGGCCTCAAATGCATTCATCAATCATATGAGGCATACTTCAATCACATGAGGCATCCTAAATTTTTTTATTTATAGCGATGAATGCATTTGAGGCCAACCTAGATAGAGTTTTTGGTCAATCTAGATAAACAATCTAGATTGTAGTAGTTGACAGGGGTCTTCAACATTATCAATGTCAAGATACTAGGTCTGTATGGAATAGGTAGTTCTCATCATCATAAGGAAATCAATAGATTTATTGGCCCTCTTTTCATGGGATTGTGGAAATTTAAGGATGTCAAGAGCTATGCATTCAGGATTTTAATCCTGATTAACAAGACAATCTAATGATGTTGATAACTCATTCAAAGATTTATCTATTCTATCAAATGTATTGATGACAAAGGTATGTTGTAGTTTAGATGGCTATACATAGTTGGGTACGTTTTGAATATCATCTCCTGGTTTTTGTAAATTATTTAATATTTGTTCAAAGTAAGTTTTGAGTTGTCCTAAAGACAACTTGGTGTACTTCAAACTATTATGTTTAGCTACAACAATATTACCAGTCTTCTATACATTGTTATGGATAACAATAGTTGAATCTTTCAAAGATAATTTTTTTGTACAAAAATCATCTATATCATGTTGTAGATGCTCACAGAACCTTGAAGTACAATTTCTTTGTTTGAATTCATTAGATGTCTCTTTCTCTCCAGCTATGTTGGGCTGGAAAGCGTATTGGAATAGGGAAACTATCTCATGTTTTAACTTAAAACTTCCTCTTATAGGAGGCTATCTTCCATTATTGAAATAGGATTCTTTTTGTTCCTTATACCATTCAAGAGTTTCTACTCTTGCTAAAGTATAAACCATGATACAAAATACATGATATTTAACAATCTTCTTTCCCTTATCTTTTTCATGGGGGCTTCAAGTTAACTAGGCAATTTATTATATCATGTGCATTCATATTGGGGGGGGGGGGTTTAATTTGAGCTATGAAAAAATACAATATTTGGTGAAAATAGGGGCTTTTAATTCAAGCTATGTATTGGGAGGGGGTGACAAAAAAAGAGTCAAGGGCAATATTTTTTGAAAATAGGGGGATTCTATAGTATGTTATGAATGCATGTGATATAACCCAGGTTCACTAAGTGAAACCCGCATGATCTTTTGTTGGAGTAGAATTTGTTATATTCTAGAAAGGGTCTTGTCCTTTGTTGATGGGATATGTCCTTTGTTGATGGGATATTCATCTACCTCAAGAAATAACACATACTTTTCTCCAACAAGAAGTGGAACTAAATGAAGATCTAGCACCATGAAATGAATCCTCAAAAGGATTACTATAGTTAGTTTTGGTAGATAATGATCTGGGTAAAATACTAATGTAGCTTTAGGAAACATTATGTAATAGCTTAGCATACTCTAACAACTTTGGTACGATATGCTACATCCAATTAAGTCTCCATCGGTATCTCTATTGTGTTTATGTAACATTTTTGGAGTTAAACTTCTCCATTAAGAGTTATAACATAAGGCCAACTATCTAGGAATGTAAGGATTATTGGTATTCATCATGGAATACAGGATTTGTATTTGGACTATGACATATTTGAATTTTCCAAACATATTCAACCCATAAAGAGAACTAACGCCCCCCCCCCCCAAAAAAAAATAAAATTTAAAGAACCATACTTAACTTTTGCATGAGCTTTGTCTCTTGCATGAGCAGTAAGATTTTGGGAAAAGGTAAAACACATAGAGTTTTTGGTCAATCTAGATAGACTAGAAAATTGACAAGCATTATTATAGTCAACTTGATGATAGTCATAGAGTGCAAGATATGATACAAGTCTAAATTTTCAGGAATACATGACCCTTTTGTGCCTTGAGTGGCACCAAAATGCATAAAATTAACATCCTTGTGTCTCCTAATATATTCAATCTCTTCAAGAGGGAATGCAGATAACATTTTGGTCTGGAAAGTTTGTTGGGGGTCATATTCTAAAGTAAACTCAATTGCTTTCATTCTAGGAACAACAATGTGCTTAATGTAGACCGGGTAATAAAATTCTTTGATGGATTGGGATTCAATGTACTTTTTTTATACACAAATTTTACTTTCAACTGAGGAGGTTTGTATGTACTTACTTGTCTTTCGATTGTATCCCTATTTCAAGAATTTCTTCTATCAACAAATCATTTGTTGTAAGTTGTACAAGTGGAATCTTGAACATGCCTTCCATGCTAGCCTTGTTGATACGTTCAACACCATCTTGTGCAACAAATCTTTAGAACTCCACTATTTCATTGAAGAGTGAGTAGTAGGGACAATCTAGGACACTTCCAAGGGTTTTGCAAGAGAGATAAATAGACCTAAATATTATGGCTTAATAATGATCAATAGGTAAATAGATAAGAAACTCTCAATATCAAAATGACTTTCTCAATTCTCTTTACTAGAAATGGATAGATATGCTAATAATGGCTTTATGACTGTATGCCAACTTTGATACCATATCCAAGAAGAGCTAGAACTAATATGTGATATCTAGATTTATGATCTCTATAATATAACAATCCCATAATTATGTTTCCACACATCTATACCACAACACAAACATCATGCTAGTGTTCATCCATAGCAATTGATATCCTAATTATAGAATGTGAAATATGCACATAACTATGAATAAAAATTAAGAAAAACAAAGAAAGATGCTTATTGCAAACATAAATGACTAATGGACAAGAGTTGAATTCATTGTAGATAGTTTTGAATATCAAATTCACTTATTTGTGTGCATTTAGTAACTCATGTACTTGTGGCCAACCATTTATCTCTTTCATTAATTAAACATTTATTAATAACATTAAATGGCCGAGTAATTATGTTTTAGTTGGAATTGAAAATAAAATATTTTATTTCAGGACAGCTCACACTATTCCCTGTCATATTTTAGACTCTCGGTTTTGTTAGTAGTGGTTTGATGTCTTTCGAGCTGATCCTTGTATTTCTTTAATTCCTTTTTCTTCATAGATTTTTTGAACTGCTATTATTTTTCTTCATTTGCAATTCGTTCTATGAAAGAAGATATAGCACAAAATTGTGTATGAACACCTTCAAAAATAAAATGAAGTTGAAAAGTTTGATTGTCTTCTATCATATCTACATCAAGGGATGCTCCAAGCTTACCAATGGCAATGTCATTTTGGTAGGCGTAGACTGAAAAACCCTACACCACTTACAGTCATAAAATGCCTTTGCCATTCACTACCCATCTAAATCTTATAGCATTATGTTGAGGGAGGCGCTGCACATTATGCCGACTACACACAAACCGCTTGTAGGCAATTCTACATTTTTGCAGACCTCTATTATCAAGAACGCGCTTTCACAAGGGAAAAATGTCCACTCTTTCATCGCTCATAGGCAATTTGCCTTCGCTACACGCTTAACTTTTCGTAATAAGCTTATTTACTTGTATGGCAAGTGTGGAAGTTTGGTGGATGCTTGAAAAATCTTTGACCGCATGAGAGAATGAGATAGTGTCTCATGGAATACGATTATTGCAGCATACAAAAGGCATGGGTGTCCTCAAGAGGCAATTACACTATTTCACCATATGCAACAAACTGGTTTTCAACCCGATCAGGTTACGTTTGGCAGCATACTCCCAGCCTCTGCCAAAATGGGAGCTTTGGAACAGGGTATGGGCATCCATCAAAGCATTAAAAACTAGGGCGATTCCGACCTGAGATTGGATAATCAATATGAATACAAGATTGACAAATTTGCATTAAAAACTAGGGCAATTAACCGCCACATGTCTCATTTCCTAACATCTTTTGCATAAAAATGGAATCTCTCATACTCCAAGAGTTGCTTCCACAATCGGTCAATATCCCACAAGAATGCAGACATAGCTAGCATGTATTAAAGCAAGCAAAAGTTGTAGAATCTCTTGAATGGTATATTTTTTGCACCATGAAATTAAGTTGAAGAATCTACCTCCTGCACGGGATTGCAAGCAATGCCACAATTTCCTTTCAATGCGGGTTTGACGTTGTTGGGGGTTGAATTCACCACGGACACCTACATGGGATTGCAATGCACAAATGAATTCCCCTCTTCTTTCTTTTAAGTAATGGTCGTTGTCGTCGGAATTACGACGAACTCGAGCACTTTTTTGAAAAAAAGAAAATTTTCATTGCTAACGCCTTCTTCGTCGAAACCAAATGGTAAATTGTTGTTGGAATTACGATGAATTCGGACATTTTTTCAAAAAAAAAATCAAATTTGGCCACAATATACCTTCTCCATCGGAAACCTCAATCGGAAATCTCAATCGGAAATCTAGTCCAAATGTACTAGTGTGATGAGCTAGACCCAGAAGATATTCTTGTTCTTGAACATGAATCTTCAGAATCTAAGACTGAGGATGAAATAGAATTACAACTAAACCATGCTTTCACAAAGAAACAATCTTACAAGCATTCTTTTAATTGACAAAAATGAGATGAGTCAAAATTATCTGAAAGAAGAAATGACATTCCTTTCTTTGTGGGAATGTATTGCATCAAAGAAGAGAAGAATTTGTGCAAGCTATGGAAGCTAAATAATTTCTTCCTTATCAGTTAATACTTATACCCAGGTCGTGTGATCTCAAATAAAAATGGATACATAAAAAGTTGCAAGACCGCATAAGGTTGTTACAACATAGCTGGAAACACAAATTTGGGTAGAGAAGGTAAAGTATCTGGCAACTTTGTCCTTGCCATGGATACAAGGAGAAATTATTTGTCTGCAAGCCTTTATGTTTGCTAAGAATTAATTGAGCTTTGACATGCTTGAAACATTCAACACATAGATCTCTATTTTGATTGGTTAAGATTTAGAAATGTTTTCCAGACCTAGGCCCTCTGGTATAAGTTTTACAATAATAATAGGAGAATAATCATTGAGTTCATAATAAATCAAATATTGACCACTTTTCGACAAAATTGCACTCATTAACTACTCAAGGTGATGAGTTAATACAATGAGTTCCAATGTTAGTAGTGGCATCAAGAATGAATACTTTAACAATTAATCAGTGTAAACCTATTATTCAGCTTCCATAGCTTGCACAAATGTTGAGTTACAAAGAATGAGTGTAAACCTACTGCCCTTGAAATTCAAGTATGACTCAACATTTTGAGGGGGGAGTCATCCTTGGGCAGCTCATATTAATATTTGATTTTATACTATTGTTATGAGAAAGTTTGATGTTTGCTTAGATTAGTGAAAAATGACATCCAACCTATTTGTTCCTTGAAATTTGGATTGCTCATAATTATTTTTTCTTGTTGTGATTGATCGTGGTTTACATCCACATTCTTCCCAAATAACAGGGATGATAAATCACAACTACTCTGGAGTATAACACATGCAAATAGGCAAGACATAGTTGTAGCATCCTCCATTCGATCTAATATGGTATACTAATTGGAGCCATCTACAAATAGATAGTTTTTCTGTTAAAAAGAGAACCCAACAACATAAATAACTTACATATTAGACAAATGAAATTTTTAAGCATTCAGAGAAAACTACAAAATCCAAAACCTGTTTTAAATTCCACAAAAGTAGTTTAAAAACCCACAAACAAGCACTATACTAACCTTCGAGCTAATAACTTGGCAACCTAACAAAGAAATAACTTACCTGGAAATTTCAACCAAATCTCCAGAACTTCCGTCATTTTCTCCTTTGATTTACCAAACGAAAACAAACCAAAGAAATTAACTTTTTGCTGCCATAAACCCAAACACACGACAAACATTACATCAGAAAATCAAAGAAAACAACAGAATCAAAAACTATTATTACAACTCACAAAGCAAAACACCTCACTCACCTGCAAATTTCAACCAAATCACGAAGAGAAGTATACGAATGCAGTAATGGACAAGCTAGATCTGCATGACACACAAAATGAGCAAAATGATGGAGAAAGGCTAGGAAATAAGCAAGGATGTAAACAAAAAATACCTAAATCGCTCCATTGCTTGAATATTTATATATGTATAATTACATATACATGTATGTTTATGTATTCTATATGTATATAGCACAACCTGCAACATGTTTGTATGTATATGTACATATGCATTTCTCTCTCTCTCTCTCTCTCTCTCTCTCTCTCTCTCTCTCTCTCTCTCTCTCTCTATATATATATATATATATATATATATATATGTATGCATATGTGTATGTGCATATCAATGCATACAATATACACATATACATATATATAAAACAATACGTATATATATGTATAATTATATATACATTATGTACATAAATACACAAATATAGACACATATTCCGATTGTTGTTGTGTTTCATAATATTTCAGCTAACCAGTTTTAGTTTCTGAACAATTTCAACTATAAAAGAACTGCCAATTTTTTTGTCATAATCTAAGGTCTAGTTTATAGCTATCATAACATTTTGGGTTTTAAAACTATGACTTCCTAAAGTGTCTATAATTAAGGTTGATCAAGATTGAAATACTGATCACATCAAATTTTATAATTTTGGTGGATTGGACCCAGTGTTCCTCATCAACAATAAAAAATGAAGTACAATCTTTCTTCATAAGGCATATTAGTGAGATTGTTCGATGTAGATCTACTCTATGAGCATTGGGAGGTTAATGATATGATGAAGGACATCCAATGTTAATGAAATTTTTGATACCTGTCAAGTTAATTAATTGGATTGTAAAAAGTAATCAATCTTGTCTCGAACTATAAATATATAATTCATTTTAATGAATAAATATTTATGATTCAATAAGCAATTGGGCATTTTTGAGTGAGCCTCTGCTATTAGAAATGTAGGGACTTCCATATAAATATACAACTCAAAATCATTCTGATATGATTGGGGGGCAAAAAAAAGGCTTTCCCATAGATGTAATGGCTGTCAAGATACATATTGTGGAGTGCATTGTAAGATTAGTTGTACCCTTTGAAAAATAACTTAATCCTTTTAACATATTTAGGATTTTGGCTTCTACTAAAAATGTTTTAGATTGCATTTCTTATTTATAATTTTTTCAAAAAACTCTTTATTAAAGTTATTTGGTTATGATTAGACAGGTAAATCATTCACCTTACAACAGAGTATGGCCTAGAGGGGCTAAATACTTAAGGAGTATGCCTTACTCCATAAAATTAAATTATATGATTATTTGCATGAAATGAATAATGTGTCTTAATTTTTATACAGTGTGATTTGTTTGTTCATTGCTTTTTATTTGATCTAAGGTCGATAATATTAAATGGTTTGTGGTCATATATTTTTAACTTGATAGCTGATATGTTTAGTGTATATATATTTACATTTACAAACAGATCCAGGCAAGCAAATAACACGAATGGGAAGAATTGCAATATATGCATAATGATGAAATTGCAAGCAGTTTCTACAAAATTTTGGTTTCTAGTATTGAAAAAGAATCTACATCAGTGGAAATTTTAATTTTTTGCAAGAAATACCATGGAAGTTTTGCACAGATATCCTTCTCATCGGACTAAATGGTCGCTTGTGGCCCATAACACTGTGTGTTAGCAATGGCCTTGCAAATTTCAGAAATGGGTGGGAGAAATATTGTTGTTTTCGGGCATGTCTTAATTATTTTACCGTGCAGAGAGAGAGATTTTGTTGCATAAATATGGGTAGTACTAAGTGAGAAGCTAATTCATCATTTCATGTCTATTCTAGATGGGATAAATATGTTTAACCATCATGGTTTTGAGTTCCAATTATGGTTTTAAAATATAATTAGTGGTCTTATGGGTGGGTACGACTCTATTTCTGCATAATTAGTTTAATGCTTATATATAGTTGGACATCTGTATTGGAAAAAAAAGGGGCTCTCCAATATGTTATATTCCTAGCCCATATTCAGGCTATTATTTTCATAATGTGTTTGGATTATGGACCAACTGACATGGAATGTGGACAAGTCTTAAAACACAAATTTTGAATCTAACCAAGGAAGTACACTCGAGAATTTTGATAGACTTTTGTAGAAAACTAGTTTGACCAACAAGATGGGACATTAAGAGCCCGTTTATTGCAAATGTTTTACTTTCACTTTCTTTTCTTTATATATGAAACAATTAAATTGTACAAAATTCCATTTACTGTATTTTTTATTAATATTTCCTCAATAATAGATGCAAGTAAATTTTATAGACCATATTTAATTATGATTGAGACCTTAATTGAATATGGTTTATAAAATTTACTTAAATATACCATTAAAGAAATATTAATACAAAAATAATTTTAAAAATAACATTTGTTGGTTGTTTGTAAAGAATTTCCAACCAGAGATAGTTCAAAGAGATTTATAGATAGATTGACAATATTGCTCAAGGGAATTTTTGTTGTAGGGATCTCTTAACATCTCTGAACAATGTCCAGGTTTGCTTCTTTTACCATTTCTTGGGAGGCTTTCACTATCTGAAATAATTTGATTCAGGAGAGACAATCTGGTTTCATCTTATGGAATACATTGCTGATGTATGAGGGGCCATGAGGATGCCAACACAGAAAGGAGAAAGCAACTAAAGGTAGCTAGGGTTTTACTTGTATTTCTTCACAGACCATCAACCACAGGGTAACCCCACTCTTAAGCACAAATTGACCCAAAATCAGAATGCAGATAAAATTAAAAAATAAAACACTTTCGATGTGGCTACCTGAAAGCCTTAGCAAGCTATTGTAAGAGGAAATCGAAAGCACTATATTAATGTGACCCCAAAACCCAAACCTAAAACAAATCCTAACAAAAGAAAAACAACATGCTAACTTCTCATTATCTTAGGTAACCCGAGGATAATCAAAGAGATAAAGTATTTCCAGGCTAATACATAATTACTTGAAGGTGTGTGCCCAATAGATCTCTCACAATACAAAAGACATGGAAATGTAAGGACGACGATAAAATCTTTAAATAAAAGATACCAGAAAGCTTCAATGAGTTCAAATTGTAGATATTTTTATGCTCGTCACTAAACTAAACCTTGGCAGAGTTGTTGCCATTCTGCTTGACGATAAAACTGTTGTTTCTCTTCATGATCTTCTCCTCGCAAAGAAAACCCTAGCCCAAATTTTTGCTACCACATAATCTTCTAGCAATAATAGCTCCAAAAATAATCACTTCCAAAATACGATTCCCAAATCTGAACCCATACAACTTGCATTTCATATTTTAAATTTGGTATTATCTCAAACATTGAAAGTACCAAATGTTAGGATTCCTAAAGATGATGAGAGGGGGGGTGAATTTGTATCTAACTAGTTTATAGATTTTCTAAAATTATTAAATGAATTGCATGCCAAAACAGTGTACTGGCAAACCAGAAATAATGCAGTAAATAAGATCAGTAAACACAACATAGAAAGCACACCATAACACAATATTTTTAATGAGGAAACCCAGTGTGGGAAAAACCTTGGTGGGATTTGTGACTCACAATATTCGCTCACTGGCCAATAAGTGAATATTACTAATACAATAGGGGCCTGCACATGCAGGAAGGCCAACTGCCTAAAGCTCACTGCTTAAATACAAAAAGGAAGTCTCACTGACTTACAAAAGTGGATTATGTAGATCCAATGTCATGTACTGCTTCAGTTCAGCATCTGCTATGCTAGGTTCAGTACCGGTTTAAGCTCATACAACTTCAAAACCCTAATCCAAAATCTGCCTTAATATTCGCATCTGCCTATTACATTCCTTCCATGCATTTTTCTACTTCTTACAAATGATTTACAAGATCTCATACTTATATGAGTCCTAATACAATTCACCTTGTCGTCTTACAAAAAGATATTACAATAAAATGCATTAAGTAAAAATCCTGTTGGCCAGGGTGCCGGTAATCATCTTTTCGTTGTCGGTGAACTGTATGCCGGTGTAGAGTCTGCTGGTGTCAGTGCCTACTGGTGTCATAGGATTGTAAGGTTTCCATCAATGACAATACCTTCAATCACCTACAATTTCTCATCGGAGTGTGCATTTGCCAACAATCTCCCCCTTTGGCATTGATGGCAACACTCATGAGAAAAAGCCAAAAAGTATATCCAAAAGTGTTGTCCAAAACTGTCTTACCAAAACTGTCAATGTGTGCTCCCCCTGAGCAGATGATCTCTTTTGTCATATATTTTTCTCATCCTTATTCCTTTTGCTCATCCTCTACTACTCCCCCTTTGGCATCAATGACAAAGGTTGTCATTCAATGTCAATTGAGTGTAGTTCATGTTATGATCCCTGTAACCGGTGGGTTACAAAAGCAACATTCAGACTATTGTGGAATCTTTCACCGTCCTTTAGTTATGCTTCAGTCATCTGGATTGTACCAGTGAGTAAGCGCATTTTCTCTTCCAGTGTCTTAAGTTCTGGAACAAGAGCCTCAGAAATCTCTTCTCTCAAAGAGACGAGGATATCTAGTTTAGGACCTAGTCTGCACTTCAGTTCCTTTGCCTTACATTTTAACCTTTCCTTATCTTTTTTGAGTTTTTCTATTTTCTCTTCAAATCCTGCAATTTCGTGTTCTACTACCAATATGGAGTCTGATGAACCTATTAAATTGTTAGCAATATTATTGATTTCCTTTTGAGCTCTGTTGATCTCTTTATCTATATCTTATGTCAAAATGTTTGTTTTACATGTATCTCTGTACAATTTCTTGAAGTCCAAAATTGTCTTGCCTAGTACCGGTAATAATGTATCCATATGTTCCTTATTCTTCTTTACTGTCTCCTCAAATAATTTTTCCTTCTCTTTATTCATTTTCTCTCTGATAGTCTCCTCATTGATTTGATCAATTGTTAGAAGATTGTCGGTTATGTATTTAGACAATGTGTCTAATTGGCTTAAAGAATCTTTATTCTCTATGTTGCACTTGGCTGCAATCATCTTTAAAACTGGTATGGTGTCATAAATAGCCTTAAATGTGCTAGTGCATTACAATCTATTATTTTCTTGATTGAATCTAATAATACCTTTGTCACATTAGTTGGTCTAAATTCAGTCATCGAGGTTCTAGATGACTGTCCAACTACCTTCACAATTTGTAATCCATCGGTGGTAGTAATAGCTTTGCTTTCCTCTTTCTTTGGAGGGTCAGTTTGTGTTTGCATTTAAACTACCAAAGGTTTAGGTTTTTCAGTTGTAGCCGGTGGCACTGTCTCTGTATGTATCTGTGAATGAACCTTTTGCTCTACCTATTTCTCTCTATGTGTCTCTACCTGTTTCTCTATGCTCTCTACTGATGGTTTCTCTGATGGTGCCTCTAATGATTTAACAGTGGTATCCACTGCTGGTTTTTCTGTTTGCACCTCAGTAATGTCCATTGTCGGTGACTCAGTAGATATATCAATATGTATACTAGTGGTATCTACCTTTCCTGTATCTGGGGAATCAGTTGCCTGTTCAGTTTGTTGTCCAGTCCCAATTTCAATGTTTCCAACTATATCCACAATATTTGTCTCAACTGTAATGTCTTCTACTGATGGCTCAGTTGCCACATCTCTCTTCTCACTTGTTTCTTTATCAACCACAATGTTGACTTCTTGTGTGTTGACATTCATTGTGTACAACACCTCTTAGTCAGGATTTGTGTCCTCATGTGGTGTTTCCATACTCTTTGTTACCGGTGGTGTGTCAATAGTTTGTGCTAGTGGAGTATCAGAAGGAGGTGGGGGCAAGTTATCTATTATCTTTATGCTCAGAGGACCACCTACTTTACCTTTACCTTATCCTTATCTTTTTGATAGACTCTGAGAGTCTTTGGTCGTTTGAGCTCTTCTTTTTTTTTCCTTTTCAACGAAGAATATACCCACTTGTCTGCAATTTCTTCTGATATCTCATTAACTCTTCCTGCAATTAGTGCTACATGACAGTGACCAGTTGAAAATACTGTCCGATTAGCCTCACTTATTAATTTATCTATCTCTTGCATTGAGTTCACTAGGTGAACTACAAGTAGTTTTTCTATCTTGATCTTT